>NW_005266102.1:0-334 GCF_000412655.1 Myotis brandtii | reverse complement strand
TATTTGTTTTGTTTGTTCATTTGTTGCTTTTTGTTTTTTTATCCCACTTAGGAGTCAAATTATACAGTTCTTGTCCTTTTCCTTTGACATTTCATTGAATAGAATGCTCTCAAGATCCATCCATGTTGTCTCAAACAGCATGCCATCTTTCTTAGGGCTGGTTAGTCTCCATTCTTACATGCCATTGTCCTAAATTTCTCTCCAGTCATATTTCTCCTCCATGTGTCCCACAGCAACAAATACCCTATGGCCCGTGCTCACTCGTCCCCACCCCAGTCAGTGTGCTCCCTGCCCTACCAGTTGTCTTCCATGTTTTCACAGCCAAACCAGCTCT
>NW_005266101.1:0-334 GCF_000412655.1 Myotis brandtii | reverse complement strand
GGGCCCAGGGCCCAGGGCCCAGCCTAAGGATCTCAGTGAACGTTTTCCGTCTATGTCTCAGCAACAGCGTTGTAGTTCCCAGGACTCAGCAACTGAGGATCTGAGCTGAATGGGCAAACGGAGCTGGGTCCCAATATAATAAACAGGGACTTTTCCAGACTTCTCCCAGTAGGCCGTGTTTCACACCTCTACGCTCTCACACTTTCTGCTCCTTCTGTGTAGAGAGCCACATCCCCTCCGTCTTTCCTGGCACAACTGGAGCTCTCTCTTCTTCAGGGCTTCCGCTCCCTCTCACAGGGCCCCACTTGAGCTCCCTGGGCAGAGTGAGGTGTGT
>NW_005266100.1:0-334 GCF_000412655.1 Myotis brandtii | reverse complement strand
ATCAGTCCATGCTGTTAATCAAAGATCATCTTCAGAGGTGCCCAGTGCAAAGTGGCTAATAGGCATCCTTTTTTTCCACGTGTATTCACATGCCTAAAAATATTTGCGAACGGCAGCCTTTTTGACTCTAACCAAATATTCCTGCATACTAAATGCAACCTGTCCTCCCTTCTCTCCCTAGTGAATTTTCACTTATCCTTAATTATACAACCTCAAAGTTCAATTGCTCAGCAAGCTCAACTACTCCAGGAAGAGTTAGTAGCTCCTTCTTCTGCAACCTCTCAGTATCTTATGGTATTTATATCATTGTGCTATGTTTATTTACTTATGGGTC
>NW_005266099.1:0-334 GCF_000412655.1 Myotis brandtii | reverse complement strand
ACCTGAGATGAAATAGGACACTTTACATGTAAAGCCATGTTTGTCAATGAAGATGCAGTGATCATGAAAATTCCTGCACAAATGACCTACAGCAGAAACTGCATGAGGTTAAGGGAGAAATTGATCACAAGGACAATAGTAATTCTCATGAAATATAAACATTACAAATGAGAATTTCTAATCATATGCAACAAAACTAAAAGTCAAAACTATTCAATTGCAGGAGAGGACCTCTAGGTGAACAGTTAAATATATGGTAAAAACTCTTGGCCAAAAGGAAAAGAACAGAAGTCAGGAAACTTTTTCTTTTTACAGCAGACCCTTTAGCATTTCT
>NW_005266098.1:0-334 GCF_000412655.1 Myotis brandtii | reverse complement strand
CATGTGGCTCTCGGGCCGCCAGTTTGACATGCTTGCTTTAAGTAAAAGGTGCTGAGGTTGCTAAGATCTACAATAAGAACAAGTCTTCTATCTGTAAAATTGTGAAGAAGGAAAAGGAAATTTAGGCTGGTTTTGCTGTTACACCTCTAATTGCACCAGGTAAGGACATAGTGCTTGAGAAGTGCTTAGTTAATATAAAAAAGGCATTATATTTGCCACATTCACATAACTTTTATTAGAATACTAGAGGCCCAGGGCACGAAATTCATGCACTCAGGTGGGGGGAGAGGGGTGGATCCCTCAGCCCAGCCTGCACCCTCTCTCAGTCCGGGAG
>NW_005266097.1:0-334 GCF_000412655.1 Myotis brandtii | reverse complement strand
TGCCTCCCATATACGCCTGACTTGGGATCAAACCCACAACCTAGTTATGTGCCCTGATCAGGAATCGAACCCTCCATCTTTTGGTGTATGAAACACTGCTCCAACCAACTAAGCCCTACCCAGCCAGGGCTGGCAACCTCTTTTTAAATCAGGTTTAACCAATTCAGATTTATTCCCAATCTGATACATGGAGAAAATCATGGGTGTACTTCAAATAATAGCAATAAATTAGTGGCAAAAGTTACCATTCCGTCAAGTGGCTAGACAACAATTTTATGAAAGTAAGTGTTGTTTTTCTCTTCCTTTCAAACAATGCCTATTCTTTAAACTGAAA
>NW_005266096.1:0-334 GCF_000412655.1 Myotis brandtii | reverse complement strand
GTAGCCTGCCAGTCTCTCTCCCCAGATAGTGTTCCTGCAGGTTCCCAAATGTCTCTATGGTCCAAGCTTGAAGTGTTAATGACAAAGAATGAAAACAGTAGCCATGCCTTTATGAAAAGATGGCAGGGAATGAGTTATGTAATGACAAGAGTTATAGTTCAGAAGAGACAAGAGTACTTCTGTTAACAGGAAAGCCAAACCCTGCTGGAGTACTAGGTGCAGTAAACAAGCCTTTATCAGTAACGGGAAGGAAGCCATGTGTTAGAAGCACTGGAGCAGAGACCTGAAGAAATGTTAATGTAAATTCAGAGCTGAGCCCTTCAACTGGAAATCC
>NW_005266095.1:0-334 GCF_000412655.1 Myotis brandtii | reverse complement strand
CCCGGACCTACTCCTGAGCTGCACCTTCTCATCTTCTTTCAAGGCTGTAACTTCACAACTTACCCAATCATGAAAGAATCTTGGGCTCGTTTTTTGGCATTCCACAAAATGTCATTAAAACACAACCAGTGTCCCTCTTTCTTTAGGATCAGTTTTTCTTTATGACTGTCCTACCTGAGCACAGAAGCCATGCCATAGGCCTATGGCTATTCAACAAATGCTAATAATACCCTAGCACCTCATAATTGTCTAGCCCTTTTATTTCTACAAAGCACTCTCCAAGCTCTTCTCCCATAAAATCTGTCTGAGAAAGACAGGGCAGGGCTGATCACCA
>NW_005266094.1:0-334 GCF_000412655.1 Myotis brandtii | reverse complement strand
ACTAGATACTTTAAAATAGTGACAATGGGTCTTGGGAACTAAGGTTATTCTCACATAAATAAATTAGAGCAGTGAATTGGCAAAAAAAAAAAGAAAAAAAAAAGGAAGGAGTCTAGACTTCTGGTGGTGAACACAAGATAGAGAATATAGATGTTTTATTATAAAGTTGTCCACCTAAGATTTATATAACATTATTAATTAATGTCAGCCCAATAAATTATTAGAAAATAAAAATGAAATAATAGTTTTTGAAAATAACTTGATCTCTTTGTGCCTACAATGGAGATTTATCACAATAAGTGGTCCTACATTAATATTTCAACCAAAAATGCCC
>NW_005266093.1:0-334 GCF_000412655.1 Myotis brandtii | reverse complement strand
GCTCAGCCTTCTTCGGACAGTTCTGTGTGTTTGGAAGAGAACTCTGAGGTGCTGCCTTGCGATGCTTTCCTCCCTGCTCTCCCGTTGCCTGGTCAGCCTGGGTGGCGCCCGGGCAACAAGGGAAGCCTTTGAACGTCCAAGAACGATGCCCACACTTAAGCCAACTGTTCTGTACCCAGTTTTGGGGGCTGTTATGACTAACCCGCTGTTAACATCTTGCACAGGCTCTTGTGTGAACGTAAGTCTTCATTTCTCTGGGATGAGTGCTCCCAAGTGGACTTGCTGGGCTGGGTGGTAGTTGCGTGTTTAGTGCAGTCAGAACCGGCCCAGCCTT
>NW_005266092.1:0-334 GCF_000412655.1 Myotis brandtii | reverse complement strand
GTGTGGTTTTGCTCTCCTCTCCTTTAGATGGCACCATTTTACTGCAGTGCAGCCACGGAAGTTCCCATGGCGCCCACTTAAATTAGTATTCATTGTGCAAAAATAAGAAAATTCCTTCATTCTGCTGGTGCCCGATGGCACCTGATAATTAAGATGGTGCCTCTGCATTTCCATTATAAACCCCATTTTTCACATAAGGTGGTAGCTCAGCAATAAAAACTTGCTGGCGAGGTCTTAACCTTGGGACATTTTAAAATAAACATTGCATTTAGTTTTTAGAGGTCTGTCATCTTCTTAATTATATATGCCGCCTGGTCCAAAAATTTGTTTTTTT
>NW_005266091.1:0-334 GCF_000412655.1 Myotis brandtii | reverse complement strand
AGTTGTCAGGAAGGAAAATGACAACCCACTGAAAGGGCTCAGCATTCACATGCAAGACTAAGGGCTGCTGTTATCAAACTATGACTCCCAGGACAAAGCACGGGCGTAAGCTAATATCCTGGAGTTAAGAAAGCCCTACCAGCTTCACAGCACAGGCTTATAGCTAATTAGCACCTTAACACGGAGATAAAAGCCCAAAACTTTCGTCCTTGGAAAGGTTGAGCTTCACTTCTCCCCCTCCCTTTCCTGTGGCTAAATGGCTTCATTTACTAGAAAGTGAAGGTGCTGACTTCCCCTTGCAATTTCCATTTCTACCCTGGAAAACCACAATCCT
>NW_005266090.1:0-334 GCF_000412655.1 Myotis brandtii | reverse complement strand
GACGCTCTATCCACTGAGCAAAACCAGCTAGGGCCCCCTTTGCTTTAACACCCCTCTCTCCACTCCCAACATATAATCTCCTGGAAATTTCCTTATTGTTGATCTCTCCCTCTTCTAACTTTCATAAACAATTAACTACTTTATTTCACAGTACCCTTGGCTAGGTAGGGTATATTAGTCTCAAGTTTCACTCATTTAGGCAATAATGACTACATGTAATAGAAATGCATATGCAAATTAAAAACAAGTTAGGAAAAATTTACCAACAAATGTGTCTTGGCTGAGTGCTATATGACAAGTTTTGTGTAAGAACTGTGGATGTTACTGGGAAGGG
>NW_005266089.1:0-334 GCF_000412655.1 Myotis brandtii | reverse complement strand
AGTTTGTTAAAGAGATGGCATTGGGGTGGAACCTTAAAATTTTGCTTTGTATACTCCAGGGACTGTACCCTTAACTGATATTATGAGACATCTTAGGTTGGGTGCATAACAAAACATATTGCATTAGTAATTACACTGATGAATAGATTTGACATGTTCTTACAGAATCTTTGGGAAATTTTTTGTTAGCTTTGTGTGTGTACATGTGTGTGTGTGAGAGGGTACATATGTTGTTTGGTTAGACAATGTAATGAGAACTTAGATTCATTAAAACCTTTAACATTTATCACAATCATAACTTTTTAATGTTTAGAGCATGCATTTACTTAACCCA
>NW_005266088.1:0-334 GCF_000412655.1 Myotis brandtii | reverse complement strand
GGCCATACCTCTCTGGTCCTGATTCCCTGTTCCTGCCACTGGCCGTCCCGTAAACGTGGCGTCAGTCCCCGACGGCGGGCGCCCGCATGGCCTCGCCAATCTCATAAGCAATGCCACCCAGGTCATTTCACAAAAGTGCCCGCACAGCTGGCCGGGACTTCCTAGAAGTGGAGCTGCTGGGCTGAAGAATTTGTGCATTTAGCAGATATTGCCAAATGGCCCTCACGGAGGCCGTGCGGGTTCGCGATCCTGCTTGCAAAGCACGACAGGCCTTCCTTGCCCCACCCTTGCCAGCGTAAGCAGTTGTCAAACCTTTGATTCTTGCCAATCTGCT
>NW_005266087.1:0-334 GCF_000412655.1 Myotis brandtii | reverse complement strand
CCGTGGTGCCTCAAGGGTTTTGAATGAGTGAAAGACTTCTTAGCAGTCCCACTCACCAGGTGGAAAGACATGACAGAATAATGGATATGGCTTACAGAGTGGCAGGCATTCTCTCAGAGCATGCTCACCAGCAGACAGAAATGCAGAAACCGGTTCTTGCACATCTGCCACAGGCTGTGATCTACCCTCCATCGGTCTGCGCCCAATAGGCTCTGATCTGGGAAGGGTTCCCAAGCCCCATCTATGAAGGTTGAGATCTGGGACCGGCTTAAGGAATCCCTGGCACCGAGTACCTGGAAAAGAATCTTACCAGCCCCCATCACCACATTCTCTG
>NW_005266086.1:0-334 GCF_000412655.1 Myotis brandtii | reverse complement strand
AAAACTTGATATTGTTTTACAGGGCATTGGTACACTGTTCATTTTTAAAGTTATTTTTTTCTGTCTGTGTTTCATTTGGAATTATTTCTATTGCAATGCCTTTAAGCTTACTGATTATTTTTTCTTTCACAGTGTCTACTCTGTCTGCTATTAATCTCATACAATGTATTTACTTTATATTTTATTACTAAAAGTTCCAAGTTGGTCTTTTAAAAAATATTTTCCTTATGTGTCCTCATCATACCTATGTTTTCCTCTATATTATTCAACTTATAGAACATATTTATAATGCCTGTCTCAATGTCCTTATCTGCTTATTTTATCACCTATTGTT
>NW_005266085.1:0-334 GCF_000412655.1 Myotis brandtii | reverse complement strand
TCGCAGTTTCTGAGCCAGGTGCCCACCTTAGTCCAATCATCCCTGGCAAGTAGGTGGAGTAATCTGGTATAAACATGACCACTTAGGGCCACCGCTTCAGAGAGCATAGCGAGGGGACTTCTAAAGAACAGAGAGGAAGAGAAAGGAATCCATGCAATGGTGATGGTGTGCCCCAGACTACCAAGAGCTAAATCCCTGGGCAATATTCGATACATATTTATTGCACATCTACTCTACTCTACTTAACCCACGTAAAGATTATGTGTTGGTAAGGTATGTTTATTACAGAATTGAGAGCCCAGATTAAGTTCAAAACAAGTTCAATTGTCCCTGC
>NW_005266084.1:0-334 GCF_000412655.1 Myotis brandtii | reverse complement strand
AAAAAAAAATATTGTCTGTACAGTTCATGAGGGTTGATTGCACATGAATTACCTCTTCCTCCAGTGAAACAATGCTAAATAAATACAAAAACATCTATCAGCTCTAAGAGAGGGAGGGAAGATTAGAGTCATGTGGAGGAGAGATATTATGGAAAATATAAAATAGATGGTTTATATAATATTAAACTACATTTAGAAAAACATATAATAAAAAAGCAGTATTAAAAATGGTAGCCATTCTTTCTTTGGCATACAGTGGGTGCAAGGCATCAACAGAGATTATTTTATGTCAATATTTTAAGAAATAAAGACCTAATATCTTCAATGATTAAAA
>NW_005266083.1:0-334 GCF_000412655.1 Myotis brandtii | reverse complement strand
GTGAAATAAGGATTCTAACTGTTGAATGGGCATAGGAAGAATCATTGAGAAAAGGCCTTTCTTGGCTTGGCAAGGTTCCTAAACTTTCAAGAAGTGGAGGGCACTGGAAGAAGAAAGTCAAGTCCATGGGGTGAAAAACTGGATGGGCCTCAAACTTCTCCGCAGTGATTTGCAAGTCATAAAACAATGAAGCTCTGACATGAAGAAATAAGACCCTCAAATTTATGCCCAACCAAACTACCACTCAAGTATAAAAACAACATATATTCTCAAGCATGGGAGCACTTAGTTATGTAGAACCTGGGAACTCTTCTTGGAAATAAAAGAGAGGAAG
>NW_005266082.1:0-334 GCF_000412655.1 Myotis brandtii | reverse complement strand
TTTTTTAAAATTCCTAGACACCTTTTAAAAGAGACCCAGACCATCTAAGTTATTCCATGAAAAGCCTTTCCACATTCCAAGAAAGCTGAGTGATTTTTGAGTGTTTAGTATTTGCTCTAGCGGCATATTTTAGGTTAAATCTAGCCCGTGGTGTTTTTACACACTATTCCTACACTTTACAGCACTTTGGGGCACATTGATTTATAGAACTTGGAACTGAATTTTAATAATCAGGGTTTTACAGTTATGGCTTAGCTATTTTTGCAGCATTACTAGCCATCCTTTCATTTATTTTTTACTGAAGATGTGGTTGAAGCATAATCCCAAACTATAA
>NW_005266081.1:0-334 GCF_000412655.1 Myotis brandtii | reverse complement strand
CTGTGACATAACATATGCATTCACTTGCCAAGATTTTAACCCTAATGTTTGTTCTCCTGTACCTCCTCAAGCTAGTTTATGTATTTGGTTTGTTTCTTGTGTTCACATTTTGTGTAGGAGTTCTTCATCCCCCTAAACAAATTGGAGCTAAATCAGACACTCATCAAGACCTTTTTAAAAGATTTGTTGTTTTCCTCTACCGTGTGACAACATTTTTACATACTTCTATCATGTTCTATTTTTAAACTTTCCATATATCATTAAACTTTTCATCTCTCCCAAAAGATTCTATTCTTCTCAGAAGAGTTTGTTTATTTTTAGCTACCACCACAAA
>NW_005266080.1:0-334 GCF_000412655.1 Myotis brandtii | reverse complement strand
TTTGATACACAAGTAGGCCTCCATAGGAATAGGCTTGGACCAATAACAAGCAACGGTGTTTCCTTTGTGATGAAGCGACACTAAAGCCCAATCCTGAAAGTCTCTTACATTATGTAGAGGACAGTGATCAAAGACAGAAGAGAAGAAATACCTGGCAGCCTTGTATAGTCTCCACTGCTCCTGAGATAGTGTCAGTAATCGGGAATTCAGTTACTACCAGGCAGAGCTGGAGAGCAGCTTTAAACTTCACATTCATATATCTTCTGGAAAATTCAGGGGCAGAAGTGAAAAAAAAAATTAGCACCATCTCTTCCTGGAGTTCTTTTTTTTTTTT
>NW_005266079.1:0-334 GCF_000412655.1 Myotis brandtii | reverse complement strand
GTTCGGGAAAATGCAGTTTTCAAGGAAGTAGCCAGGTGGACACATGTTAAGGAGGGTCCAGGCTGGAACTCTTGGAACCTGAACCCCAGAGGAGGAGGTAAACTTGGAAAAGGACATTTGGAAAACGAAAGAAGTTGCCTGTGGAGTCAGCACATGGAGGTGGCAAGGCCTGGAGAAGGGAATGAGATGTGGAAGAGATATTAAAGACTGAAGGAATGATGCATATTGGGCAATAAAAACCTCTCGTGTTATAGATGAGGAAGCTGGGGAGAAACCAGAGAGGGGACCGCGCTCATGGTTACCTTGTGGTTGCCAGATGGCCGTTCCACCTCCC
>NW_005266078.1:0-334 GCF_000412655.1 Myotis brandtii | reverse complement strand
CCCCAGGGCGCTCAGGCCCCCCCACGCCAGCTGCACCTTGACGTCACAGCCAGGGTCTCCCAGCCCTGCCTCTCAGGGGCTCGCCTTCCGCCCCGACATCAGGTGAGAACCCTCCTGAATGAAAACACCACGAGGGCTTCCTGCCAGGCAGGCGCTGGTGCAGGGCCCGGAGGCGTCAGGGTGATGGGGGGACCCTGCCTGACTGGCTTCTGCCCCCTCCCGCCCAGGCACAGGCTCTGCCGGACGCTCGGGGGGCCTGGAGGGCCAGGCCGTGGTCAGTGGCTGCAGCTCCCGGGAAGTTCTGTCCCTGCTCCCAACTCAGGACCAGCCAGAG
>NW_005266077.1:0-334 GCF_000412655.1 Myotis brandtii | reverse complement strand
TGGTCTGGACGTCACCCCCAGAAGCATCTTCCTCCAGTGGCTGCATCGATGACAACACTGTGGGCATTGGGCCCACGTTTTAGGTCGGTCTCCTCTTCCCTTGTGGCCCCAACTGCCCAGCATACCCGGACACTCGCTGCATTGCACCAGGTGCTGTTTGTTCTCTATGAAAACAGTGCTGCTGAGCACAGTGACTCTCCCTACAGTGCTGGCAACTCTCACAGTCAGGCCTGTGTTCGCAATGAGACCTCTAGACCTAGATCTGCTCCTCCTAGGGCCTGGGGGTGTGAGGGGGAGGATCTACTTTCAAGCTAAAGCTTCAAGGTTTTGCACA
>NW_005266076.1:0-334 GCF_000412655.1 Myotis brandtii | reverse complement strand
AGACTACATTTCCCAGCTTCCCTTGGAAATAGATCAATATAGCAATATGACTGGGTCTTGACCAGTGAAATTTGAGTGAACAGAATTCTACCATTTCTGGGCCAAAAAACTTAAAGGTGTGGCTGTGTTTTTTTTAAAAAATGTTATTTTCCCTTTATCTGAGTTAGATATAAATGATGACAACTAGAACCTGGGGACTGATGGCAGAGCTGCAAGCTGGAAAAACCCAGGCCACTGAATTATCTCATGAAAGAAAGCTACTCACCAACCCAGAACACTCACATTAGCTCATGTAAGTAAGAAATAAACTTCAGTGTGTAGGAAATCTCATTCC
>NW_005266075.1:0-334 GCF_000412655.1 Myotis brandtii | reverse complement strand
GGAGCCCTCTCCAATCCGGGAGCCCTGATAGCTTAGGCCTACTCTCTGTGGTCTCTGCTCTCTGCAGGGCCTGGCCACTCTGAGCCTGCTGCCCAGATGCTCTCCACTGCCTCAATCTTCTAGTTTTGTTGTAAGAAGCTTTTCCTTACAAAAGACAATTTTCTCGTATCTCCATTTTCCTTCTTCATGTTCTTCTCTCAGCTCAGCTGAAGAACTTTCTCCTGCCCAGAGGCCCTCCGCGGGCGGGGCAGGGCGGAACGCCTGCGTAGTCACCATGGCAGCAATGCAAACGTCCTGGCCCGGCCACCGCCATCTTTGTCACATCAATTTGCAT
>NW_005266074.1:0-334 GCF_000412655.1 Myotis brandtii | reverse complement strand
TAGAACTTGGTGACAAGAGGCGGGGGTTAGGGAATGGCAGGAGTTTAAGGTGAGAGTCTTGTTCACTGGTTTTATTTAGGTTTTAGGTTTTATTTAGCTCAATTCCAAAAGGAAGGAAAGAAATATCAAGGCAAGTAAACTTTAATGAACTAGGTCTTTCATAAATCACAGTTTGCATGATTTCTTCACAGGAATCAGATCTTAAACATCATGATTGAAGAGAGAAAATAGCAAGAAGGGGTTATCTTTATGGTAGAACAACAATAACCATTTGTATTTCTGTTTATACTCTTGAAATTTATCTGATATGTATTATTTTATTTGCTGTTCACAA
>NW_005266073.1:0-334 GCF_000412655.1 Myotis brandtii | reverse complement strand
AGTGTTAAAAAACATCATGTGATGAGTGAGTGATAGACAAATAGTGTGAACCAAGTTCTCTGGATATGTACTACATGACATGGGGATGTTTCGCAAAGGTGAGAACAGCTGAGTAGATGAGAAACATTTACTGAGCAGGAGAGAGGAAAGGGAAAGTTGGAACAGACTGATATGTGGAGATGTGAGAGGGTCTGAGGAAAGATAGCCACTGTGGACGATGTCTAGGGAGATACAGCTGGGATGGGGGAGTGTGAGGTAAATAAAGGAGCTAAGTAATCCTTGACCTAATAGGTTCCTCTGTTGTAATAACTCTACCTTCTGAACTTTGTAGTTT
>NW_005266072.1:0-334 GCF_000412655.1 Myotis brandtii | reverse complement strand
TTCCTCTCTGAAATCAATAAAATATATATATTAAAAAGATGTTATTGGGTCCAATGGTGAAACTTAAAAGGATCTGAGGACTAAAAGGTAGTGCTATATCTATATTAATTGATATTTTTTAGAAAATGCACACTAAAGTATTAGGGGGTATTGAACAATTAGGTCAGCAATTTAATCTCAAATAAGACAGGAAAAAAACTGTGCTGCAATTACAATTTTCTGTAAGTTTGAGGCTTTTATTTTTTGAATAAGAAGCTTTATTATTTTGTTTCATTAGCAGTACACATTGAGTATTACTTTGCATTAGTTTCAGGTATACAGCATAGTGGTTAGA
>NW_005266071.1:0-334 GCF_000412655.1 Myotis brandtii | reverse complement strand
CATTCATTCATTCATTCATGTGGTCATGTCTCAGAGTCTTCTAGTTTCTTTTGCCTTTCAGCATTTGGTGGCTTCCACATAGAGGAGGATGAACCAGCTCTAGCATCTCTCAGTGAAATACTCTATATGATGAGCACATGATTTCATCCTTTTAATTCACTTGCTAAAGAATACCTTCTCCATTTTGTTACATTTTGAGGCTGCTAGTACATGAATCCACCACTTTCTGTCTGTCAATTCCCTCCTTCACTTATTGCCTTCTTGCATCACTTACATTTTATGATTTATGATAATGATACTCTTGTAAATGCCTTCTGCTCTCTATGTTTTTCAT
>NW_005266070.1:0-334 GCF_000412655.1 Myotis brandtii | reverse complement strand
AGTAGCTTGCAAAAGTGCATTCTTTAAGAACGTATGTGACCAATAAAATATGGCATAAGTAAAGGCATATGAATCCATATACTGTGTTTTCTGCAACACATTCTCTTGGATCATTCATTTTGGTGAAAGCCAGCTACAGTATCATGAGAACACACAAGCAACCTGTGGAGAGCCTCATGTGGTGAGACACTCACCGTATCACAACTGGAACAAAGCTTTTCCAGGATGTAAGTGAGCTGCCTTGGACGTGGATGGATCCTCTGGTCACAGTTCAGCTTTCAGATTACTTCAATTCTGGCTAACTTATGTTTTGTTTTGTTTTGTTTTTATTAAT
>NW_005266069.1:0-334 GCF_000412655.1 Myotis brandtii | reverse complement strand
CCCAGGCAGATTAGGTAATGGAGTGGCATTCCCTAAGGAAAAGAAAACCTGTTTATTTTATAGCATGCCAGCAACAATCTTTACTTACTGTTTCAGTTTCTATTTAGTGGGCCCCTGAAACTTCAGGTGAGAGAGAAGAAAATACCTCCTTTCCCCTAATCGACTCTTGTTCATTTTAGGGGGCACTTCTTGGGTCTCCCTAACAAATTGGTGTTTTAATACTTCCTCCTCCTGGGCTATTTGCATTAAAAAAACCCCAGAAAGGTCTGGAGGCCAAGGCTCACTTCCAAGGAAGTGGAGCTTGTCTGGATGTCCCTTACTAACCACAAGACCT
>NW_005266068.1:0-334 GCF_000412655.1 Myotis brandtii | reverse complement strand
GTGTCTATAAATTGCCTGTATGGAGGAATTCACTGAGAGTTTAGAATGTTATGATACATCACTCATACGTGACTTATTCATTCTGTTTCTTTTAATCCCCAATGCAAAGCAAGAAGGTTGTATTCATTATTGAATACCGGAGACATACAGCTGTATAAAATACAAAACCTTTCTCTCCTAAAACTATTTACACTGAAATATGGTTGGATCTTATCTAGTAAAACATTGAGAAGCATAGTTCCATCTAGGACATTTTTCAGCTGCATTGATGTGACATTCATGTTTACTTATCATTAGAAAACTTGGATGAAACTCCTTTTCAACATGGGTGAAC
>NW_005266067.1:0-334 GCF_000412655.1 Myotis brandtii | reverse complement strand
GACAAAGAGCCCAGGAACCATCCTGCCCAGGGGAATAGCACGTGTTTCCAGTCCAAATTTCCTGTATCAGCGACACGCAGTAGTTCCTTCTATTTTCCACAAGTTTTGTTTCCACAGTTTCACTTACCAGTGGTCAACTGCCGTCCAAAATTAGTGCATGGAAAATTCCAGAAATAAACAATTCACAAGTTTTCAATTTCATCCCATTCTGAGTAGTGTGATGAAATCTCTTGCCATCCTGCTCTGTCCTGTCCAGGACACGAATCTTCCCTTTGTCTAGTGTATTCTGCCATTTAGTTGCTTAGTAGCTCTGTCGGTGATCAAATTGATTGTC
>NW_005266066.1:0-334 GCF_000412655.1 Myotis brandtii | reverse complement strand
AAATATCCTCAGGTGAGATTTAGAAAGAAAAAAAAAAGACCCAATGTGTGCTAAATTGTTACAGCAGCCCCACTACCACCTGCTGTGTCACTCCACAGGTGTCCCCAGTGTTTTTGCTTTCTGGGAAGGTCATACAGCAGGCAGCCCTTGGTACAGGCTTCTCTCAGCCAACACGATCACTATCCCGGCATGTGACCACAGCACAGTTTCTCCTTTCTACAACTTATGAACGTCTGGGTAGCTCCTGACTTGGGCTGTTGTGAAAAGCATGACTGTGCATATTCTCAGTGTTCTGGGGTGTGGGTGCACATATATTTCAGTTGGCTCCAACCCC
>NW_005266065.1:0-334 GCF_000412655.1 Myotis brandtii | reverse complement strand
TCTCTCTCTCTCTCTCTCTCTCTCTCTCCTATTCTAGTTGCCCTTTCATTGGCTTTCTGGGGGGTAGGATGACAGCAGCCAAATAGCTATGATTTCCCACAATCCCACAGCTAAAATTCAGCCAGTCCCCAAACATTCCTATATCTGAACATCCATGAAATTCTGGACTTCCCATTTCCCAGATCCTATATAAGATTAGCTTTTGCTGGGTTCAGAGACACTCTTCTTCACAAGTACAACTCTCCCCTACTTAGCAAGCAATACATTCAGATTTTAGTCTCAGGCACCAAATGATCTCCCTTTCCTGTGACACTCCTCCCCTTTCCTGTGACAC
>NW_005266064.1:0-334 GCF_000412655.1 Myotis brandtii | reverse complement strand
CTTTATTCCTCATGTGTAGCTTGGGAATGGTCAGTCCCCGCCTCAGCAGGCTGCTGTGAAAATCAATGAGATGATGCAGGTAAAAGGCTGAGCACAGCACCTGTCATTCAGGGAGTGCTCAGGGCAAGGCAGGGTTAGGCGATGTCCGTGCCCTGGAGGAGTCCACAGACAGGCTGTTTTAAAATTAGGTTTTGTTGTTATTCTGGTGTGGTGAGGCCGACAGATCAGGAGACAGCTGCCATCAGAGAGATGGTTGTTGCTCACAGTTCCCAAGAGGAGGGGGCACACCACGCTGTAGGGAAAGCACTGAGTCAGTTGGGAGACTAAAGGAATG
>NW_005266063.1:0-334 GCF_000412655.1 Myotis brandtii | reverse complement strand
ACTACCATTTCTCAGCCTTTGACACCAAATTCTCCTATTTCTAAACCATCTTTCCCCAGAGACAACTGATTGAGATTTCCATGTTTCTGTGCTCAATACTCTTTATTTTCATCAATTAATTGACCTATTAATTAATTAAGCAAACATTTACCAAGTGCTTTACACCTTGCAAACTACCAAGGAGTTCATAGTGCAGTGGAAGAGACAGACAAGCAAAGGTACAATTAGAACATGGCATGGTGAGTGCTAGAGAGAGGAATGCATCAGGAGCTATGCAAACATGTAAGAGAAACACCTCGCCCAGCCTGGAGGATTAGAGAAGGCTGCAGAGGAA
>NW_005266062.1:0-334 GCF_000412655.1 Myotis brandtii | reverse complement strand
CCATCCATACATAGGCCTTTCTAAGGAAAACTGACATTTTCAAGTCTCTGCAGAAGTTCAAAGGTTATTTTTAAAAAAATAATAATAATCCTATACTCCAAGCTGTAGATAATGGAAATGGAGCTAGGAATTTCACTGACAAAGTTTTTCCATGTACTAATATACCACCCACTGATATAGAAACATGTGGCCCTTTGAGTACATGAGGTTAGTCAGTAATATTCTCCTCCTGTGGAACTTGAATGGGAAGAGAAAGAAAGAATTTTTTTTTCCAGTCAAAAGAGGAAATAACAGAGAGAAGCAGACAATGGTGATTGTGGTTGTGGGAACAAAG
>NW_005266061.1:0-334 GCF_000412655.1 Myotis brandtii | reverse complement strand
GCACACTCCATTAAGCAGAAACCTAAGCAGCACAGGGAAATAGAGAACAACCCCATTTACATTAAATAATTCCCCCAAACCTCAGTAGTTCCAGATATAAAAATAGGGGTAGGTGAAAGATCTGAGAAAATTATGAACAAAATAATTAAGTCAACTTTCCAAACTTGAAAATAAAATATTACCAGAGGGAAAGGACCAACCTTGATTTTTAGAGAAAGCAGAAGGGAGTGAGAGAGGGAGAGAGTGAGAGAGAAATGTGAGAGACACATCCATCAATCATCTCCAAGCCTGTGCCACTGACTGGGAATCGAACCTGCAACCTTTTAGTGCATGG
>NW_005266060.1:0-334 GCF_000412655.1 Myotis brandtii | reverse complement strand
TTTCCTTATTGGGTGTGTGCTTTACTAAATTTACTGAATTCTTACATGTCTCGGCCTGTCTTTAGCCCTTACATCTGAAATCTGAGCAGGCATGGAAAACTAGGGGCAGAGTAGCTCCCTCAGCACGTCAGAGATACTGTCCCACTGCTGTCTGGAGTTCCATGTTGTCAGGGAGTCAGCTGTTGAGCTGGCTTCCTTAGCAATTGTCAAAGGAGGAGGGCTTTTCTCTGGAAAAGGTCTCCTGGTGGTTCTGCATCTTTCCTTGAGCTGTTGTGGGAGTCCAGATTTATCTCAAGCTTGGTGTTGCTTTTCTTAGCCCCAACTTGGTCACTAG
>NW_005266059.1:0-334 GCF_000412655.1 Myotis brandtii | reverse complement strand
TAAATGGAGATAATTAGGGAGAACTCTGAACACTGGGCCTGGATCAAAGGACAGGCTCAAGAGAAGTCAGACCGTAAGGGGAAAGCATCTTCACTTAGAATCACACGGGGCGAAGGACTTTAGCGGCTGGGTTCCAAGAATTAAGAGAAAAGATTCTTTTCAATGGGTTTTCTCTTAATTATTATGCAAATGTGCTTCATGTGGTTCATGTGTAAGGGCCCAGCTCTATGGCTTATCACAGCCTTCACCTCATGCCCATCCCCCTTATTTAATGGTGTTCTGATATCTTGCTACTTATGAGCCATAGTGTGTGTGTGTGTGTGTGTGTGTGTGT
>NW_005266058.1:0-334 GCF_000412655.1 Myotis brandtii | reverse complement strand
AGATGAATGAAAGAGAATGGTGAGTCCAGAAATAGACCTACATGTTATGTGGTCAACTCATTTTTGACAAAAGTACCAAGGCAATTCAGTGAGAAAGCTGAGTGCCCTTGGGCAAGTTAATGAACTCTTGGGATCTCTATTTCCTTGCTTATAAAAATGGGCATACCATCATACCTACCTAATTGGCAGGGCACTGAGGTACTCTGACGTGTTTTGAAATAGAGAGGTATAGTCTGGAAGCCCAGACATAAAGAGCAGGGAAGGCGGGGTTTCCTGGGAAGACCAGTTAATGTGATGTGAAGTGGGTCAGCATCTGGCCCTCCATCCCTGACCC
>NW_005266057.1:0-334 GCF_000412655.1 Myotis brandtii | reverse complement strand
ATTGAAGACCCAAACTAGCAATGCATACTGAAGTATAAGACTTTCACTTAAATAGTCTTTGCCATTGCTACCCAAATGTCTTCTCATTTTGGACCACATAGAAAATCATGATTTTTATCAGTGCTATGAGATCAACCAAGAAAGCTTTGGGAGCCTAATTTGAATGAAGTGAAGCAACTTGAGCTCTGAGAAGATCAGCACTAGAACATGACTGTAAGTCTTTTGAGGTTTAGCAGTGAGCTCACATGTTGACTACTCAGATTTGGACCGAAGCCTCCACAGAAGACAGGTGAGATTACAGAGGAAAAAGAAAGAGAAGGACAATATTATTTGG
>NW_005266056.1:0-334 GCF_000412655.1 Myotis brandtii | reverse complement strand
ATGGGCCTTCCATACAGTGTGGCCCATTGAGAAAAGTATTTGACTACCAATGGGCAACTGCTATGAATGAGAAAAGTAGTATAAGAGTCCAGAGAACCTTATGGAGCTACATCCGGCCTGAAAGATACAGCTTTTCCCAATCTCACCATCAGGCAAGCATGAGGCAGGCAGTGCACAAGGACTCACTGCAGTGAGACAAATGGGCGAGCTTCTCCCAGCTGCCTGCTTCCTTCACCAAAAACCCCACAGAACTCTCTGCTTCCAAGGTTCAGCTACTTCTTCACTGAAGAAGGGAATTTCTCTAGTTTTATCTATTGGGTGCTTTACAAATTTT
>NW_005266055.1:0-334 GCF_000412655.1 Myotis brandtii | reverse complement strand
TTTTAGGAGTTTGCTGAAACCATGGAGAGGGCTCTGGACTCCTGTAAGTTGCTTAGATATGGGGAAGTGGGACTGGGCATCTAAAAACATTCATTTTAACTTAGCCATGTGCTAGCCACTATGATAAACACTTTCCCCATATAACTTTTTTTTCCTCTCCTGAGGGTAGGTTCTCTTTCTGTCTTGTTCTTTGTAAACTCTAAGCACTTAATATAGTGGCTCATTGGTGCCTTATAAGTATTTTCTTAAATTTATTTACCAAAAATATATAGAGAGAATGTCTGTTCTTGACTAAGGACTAAGTTTATAGTGATGGACCAAACAAACTTGGTTC
>NW_005266054.1:0-334 GCF_000412655.1 Myotis brandtii | reverse complement strand
GGAGAGGCTTGTATTGTGACCTGCAGTCCTTAGTGCTGGAGCATCAGCAGCTGCTTTCTTCACTGCAGAGCTCATGCCTCAGTGTCCAGATGGGAAGATGGAGCTTTCGTGACCTTCAGCTTTCCTGGGGTCGCGAGTCCAGCGATGCGATTGCCTGGAATGGGAGGCTGCGCCTGGACCAGCTGAATTCCGAGGTGCAAGGCAAATCTGAGTCCTGTAGCCGTCGGTCCTCGCTCTGTGGATGCCCTTCCCAACAGCATTGCCCTCTGCAAACGGGGCAGTTCTTTCCCTCATTCATTGAGAAAGCACACGTTTATAGACCAGGTGTCAGTCT
>NW_005266053.1:0-334 GCF_000412655.1 Myotis brandtii | reverse complement strand
ACATTGGCATTGAGGTCATGTCATTTTCCTCTGAGCTCGCACCCAGAACTGGCTGGCTCTGAACCTGCCTGCTGGCTGTCTGCTGGGCCATTCATAGAGAGGCTGTCTGAAGGCAGTGTTGGTCCAGCCCTTGCTCAGGACCCCAGGGCAGGCCCCATTCCAACTGCTCAAGTCTAACTTCCTACCTACCAATGTGAGAGAAGATCAGTGCTGGTAACATTGTTTGTTATTTTTTTTCCATCATCTTGCCCCCTGACCTGACCATATTGTCCCCATGTTCATGGTCATCTCATATTTATCTAATTACTTGTGTCTTCCTTAGGCTGGCTGATGG
>NW_005266052.1:0-334 GCF_000412655.1 Myotis brandtii | reverse complement strand
CCCCCCCTCCCCCCCGCCGCCAATATAATTTTGGCCAATAGTTTAAATTGCTTTGTGCACTGAAGTTTCTCAGAGATGGTAGTAGGTAGGAACCATGACTGATTCTGTTTCCTAACCTCTCCCCTCTCTTCTTCCTGGTCCCTGGGGGAAGTTAATACATAAGGAAGTGGCAGAAAGTAGGCAGCAGAAGGGGAGAGAGGAGGCAGAAGGACCTGGAGGGTCCTCAGACTGTACAATCCTCTTCTGAATGGCTGAGAAAGGACCTTGGCATTTCACTCTAATTTTCACTGTAACGGTAACAGACTTTTCTATGCAATTCATAGCAATGAATTGA
>NW_005266051.1:0-334 GCF_000412655.1 Myotis brandtii | reverse complement strand
TCAGCCTGCTGAGTCATCGCCTGCGCTGGAGCAGGCCCACAGGTGCCTGTTAATGATTGGAAGGCAGGGCTCTCAGAACCCGCGTGTGTTGGGGGTGTCGGCGTGCAGGTGTGAACTTCCTCCTGGAGGGAGGGGTGGGTCGGGCTGTACCTGACTAGTCCATCTGTCCACAGTGCGTGCTTCTGAGAAATGTCTACCAATGAGACAGAAGCCCCTGCCGACACCCAGGTGACAGCTGAAGAACCTGTACAGCAGGTGAGGACGGCCTGCACCTGTGGGCTGAGGCTTCCCTCATCATGGTGCCGTGGAAGGGAGCCAGGGCGCTGCTGGGGGC
>NW_005266050.1:0-334 GCF_000412655.1 Myotis brandtii | reverse complement strand
GGATCCAACCCATGCACAAATTTCATGCACCAGGCTTCTAGAAATATAGTAATTGTATATAGTGTTCTACCTAGGTCATGTGGGTTTAACCTCCCCAACTATATGGGAAATCCTTTAAAAGCAGAGTCTAGCCCTGACTGGTGTGGTTGGAGTGTCATCTCTTATACCAAAATGTGACAGGAGTCGTGGGTTTGATTGTCAGTCGGGGCACATACCTAGCTGCTATTCGATCCCCACTTTGGTGTGTATGATAGATGTCTCTCTCTCTCTCTTCCTTCTTCCCTTTCTAAAAACAATGAAAGGAGGGGAGGAAGGAAGGAAGGAAGGAAGGAAG
>NW_005266049.1:0-334 GCF_000412655.1 Myotis brandtii | reverse complement strand
TGCAGTATCTTGTCTCGTTTCCCTGATGATGTTCATGGTAATTGTTGGGGGAGAGGGGTTACATTAGCTCCTGTCTGCATAATGTTTCCTTCAAGTCACCTGCTGTTTGTTCCTATCTTTCTTACTAGAGGCTTTATTTGATGGCTGGTAATCCTTGGGAGTCTGTTCATAATGGGGAGTGGTGGGTCCAAAACTCTCGAAATGATGGGTCTGTGATTATATAAATGGGGTTGTTGACTATGCACTTCACTGTGGGGTGATCTGTCTGGACGAATTTGGGGGGGAAATCCCCAATGTTAGTATCTTTCAGTCTCTTTCATATATAGTAATATAT
>NW_005266048.1:0-334 GCF_000412655.1 Myotis brandtii | reverse complement strand
GCTCATTACCGCTGAAAGCTTGCTGCCGAGGGGCACAGTCCAGCAGATATAAAAGCAGAGTCAACATCAGAGAACCCAACAAAACTTGTCTATCTCAGAGCAAAAACAAGATTCCCAGCTAGGATGCAATGAATCACTATCCGGCAGGCAAGAATAAACCTTCAGGTTTCAAGATCAGGGTGACCACCAGATGTCACTAGAGTACCAACAATTTTGCTTTGAAGACCTTTTCTTCCCTCGATTTTAAGACATGACCACTGGCTCAGGACTGAGTCCCCTAGTCTAGCACGTTTATCTGGGAAATAAAGGTTCTGGAGAAGGCAGTGTCCTTCCC
>NW_005266047.1:0-334 GCF_000412655.1 Myotis brandtii | reverse complement strand
TACAACCTGCCCATCAAGCATCTGCAGTGGAGTTCCAGTTCTCAGCTACAGAGTAGAGGTTAGCTATAGGAATCAGATGATAATAAAGACGCCGTAATCTATTCAGTAACATAACAAGTATTTACTGAGGAGCAGACATCATGCTAGGTATTGAAGTTATGCGAACAAGACAGATGAACTCCCGAGACTGCTTACAACCAAATGAAGGACACGGGCCTCAAACACAGCAGCACACTAAGGGCTTTTCAAGTACAACTGTGATAAATGTTAAGAAGGACAGACGTGGGGTCTTTGGGGATGTAAACCAGCACATCTCGGCCTAGTGAGAATTGCA
>NW_005266046.1:0-334 GCF_000412655.1 Myotis brandtii | reverse complement strand
CTGACAGTAAGCGCTCTCTGCGGCTCACCATCGCTTGCTTTTTTCTCCCGAACAAAGGTCCTGGGCATGCTTACGGGACTTTCTATAAATAACAGCCCCGAATTCCAGCTTTCGAAGGAGCACATTCTGCTAAACATAGACCGTGGAGACAAGTAACCCCTGTTTTCCTGGCGGTATATCATGGGCGCTAATTCCGGCTGTTCTCCCGGCCCATCCCAGCGTGGCCTGGGTTATTTTGGGGCTTTCGCAGAGGTCAGCACCCCACTGCAAGGACTGCAGAGCTGGAGCGCCGACCAGCAGTACCCAGCCTGGGACCCTGGCCTCCCAGCTGCCA
>NW_005266045.1:0-334 GCF_000412655.1 Myotis brandtii | reverse complement strand
GGGCCTCTAGTGTTTTCATATTATGTTAACATTGATCCTTGTCTCAATCCATTCTCTTTTAGGGCGTATGGGGTCACAGGTAATCATACCCTATCGGTGTGATACATATGACTACATGCACCTTCGTCCTATGGGTGACCTGGGCCAGATTATCTTTCTGGTAAGAGCCTGTATTACTGATTACACATGTAAATAACTGTGAGGTCATTTTTAGGAAAGAGAGGCAGTTAATAAAGCTGCAGTTTCATTCCAGTGTGGACCAAAGGCATCCTCTACTAGTATTCATCACAGGGCATTTTGAAAACTTTAGTCTAGCAGTTGGTAAACTTTTTCT
>NW_005266044.1:0-334 GCF_000412655.1 Myotis brandtii | reverse complement strand
TTCTTTCATTTTCTCAATCCTCAGCCACCCCTACTCAAGAACCGGACTGCTCTCTAGCCACGCTGGACGCAGAGAAGAGAGACATATTTACATTTATGAATGGGAGGAAATGAAGTTCATGAGTTGGTGAATTAGAATTTGGTTTCAAGAATCCTGGTCCCACCTGCGTTGGGTCAGAGTCTAATCATATAACTTTGATAAAGGAGATGAGCTCAGTATGCTCAGCCCTAGGACACCGAACACACACGCCTGTCTCTCCAAACACTCCTCAAATGAGGGGGTGATCCAGCCAGGTTGCCTGTGGCTGCAAGTAACAAAACACACAGCTGGACTC
>NW_005266043.1:0-334 GCF_000412655.1 Myotis brandtii | reverse complement strand
GCTGCTTTAGAGTGCTTTTAAACTGGGCTCCCAGACGCTGCCTAAGGGGTGAGGGAACAAGCCTTCTCCCACTCTAGGACTCTCCTACTTGTTCTGCACAGATACCAAATATCGGGCAGCCCCCCCCCCCAAAAAAAAATTAACCCTCAAAAAAGAGGAACTCCTCTAACATGTCTCATATTTATTTTTTAGTACCAAACATCGTTTTGGAAGGCCATAGTCTGATACCATCCCAGCCAAAGCTCGTCTTGAATGCTTTAAAATAAGGCGAAGACATTGAGCACAGACTGAAGGCGCTATCTCTGGAGACAGGCCCTAACAATGGAACGTTTCT
>NW_005266042.1:0-334 GCF_000412655.1 Myotis brandtii | reverse complement strand
TCACCCAAGGATTTTTTTTTTCATTGATTATTAGAGAGAGTGGAAGAGAGCAAGGGAGAGGGAGAGAAAGAGGGAGACAGAGAGAAAGAGAGAAACATTAATGTGAGAGACATGATTGGTTGCCTCCCACGTGCAACCCGATCACTTCCAGGGATGGAACCTAAAATCTAGGTGTGTGCCCTAAACCTGGAATCGAACCTGTGACCCTTCATTGCACAGGGCCGATGTTTAACCACTGAGCCACACTAGCCAAAGCAAGCACAATATTCTTATTTGTGACTTGCAAATCCCACTAATATATTTTTTTGAAAATATATTTTTATTGATTTCAGAG
>NW_005266041.1:0-334 GCF_000412655.1 Myotis brandtii | reverse complement strand
TGAACCAGATTTGGGGCTGTCAGGGCCCCAGCAGCAAAGTCTGGGCCAGTGCATGCCATAGCTACCATCCAGTCATCCAGTTGCTCCAGTCATTCGGTCATAAAGGTCACTTAGGCTTATGTAGATATAGATTTTTATATCTATACCAAACAGACAACCGAGCAGGCTGTGTGGGGCAACCCGGCCGGCAGGGGGGCGGGCGTTGGGAGCAACCAGGCTGGCAGGGCGGGGGGCAATTGGGGGTGATCAGGCCGAAAGGCGGAGGCAGTTAGGGGTGATCAGGCCAGCAGGTGGGAAGTTAGGGGCATTCAGGCAGGCAGGCAGGTGAGTGGTT
>NW_005266040.1:0-334 GCF_000412655.1 Myotis brandtii | reverse complement strand
CCCCTCCATGACCCCAGCTTCTCTTCCCTGCAGCATCCTGCGCCCTGCGTCTCCCCACACAGGGGCCAGGCCCTCGGGGGCCCCGCTCGGACTTGCTGATGTGGAAATGCTCTGCGGAGGCCAGACTCAACTCTGGGCTCACTCACTGAGGAGCCTTGGCTGGGACGGCTGACTCCCCTGACTTGTCATCATTTGGGCTCCGTTTCCAGGGGCCCATCTCCCACGGCCTCGCCAGGTTCCTTCCTTGTGCTGTTCTGCTTCTCCATGGGCCCCGGCCTGGGAGGGGGGCTGGCTGCGTCCCCGGGTGAAGCGATGCTTCGGTGGCCACTTTCCC
>NW_005266039.1:0-334 GCF_000412655.1 Myotis brandtii | reverse complement strand
CAGAGAAAGACAAGTACAATATAATTTCACTTATATGCATAATATATTAAACAAAAATAAACTAACAAAATAGAAACAAACTCATAGATAAAGAAAACAGACAGATAGCTGTCAGAATGAAGGAGACTTAGGGGGCTGGGTATAAAAGATGAAGGGATTAAACAAGCAAAGAAAACAACAAGTTGTGTCATTATAAGCTCACAGACATAGACAATAGTAAGGTGATTACCAGAGGGGAAAAGGGTGTGATGGGTAGAAGAGTGTAGGGCGTGGCTATGGGGGTAAGCCTTGACTGACGTGTTGGCAAAGTCACAAACAAGTCCCAGCTTAGAGG
>NW_005266038.1:0-334 GCF_000412655.1 Myotis brandtii | reverse complement strand
TGGGATTGTTCCCTCCAGTTCCCAGATGAGGCGCAGGAGTTGAGGCTCAGAGAGGTTAAGTAATGAGCGGAAGGTCACACAGCCATGGGTGTCTGAGTCAGAGCTTGAACCCAGTACTTCTTCCCCGCTCCCTGGTCTTCTCTGCACCATCTTGCCACCAAGGCTCCCCTTGCTGCCTCCCCATAGGCCTGGGTGCTGCCCATTTCCAGCTGCCACCACCTACTGGGTCCCCCACCACCTCTGCTGGGACCCCTGCTCGCCTCCTGGGCTGCTGACCCTGGCGTTCCTCACTTGGCTTTTCGGCCGCTTCTGGTGGGACCTGTGCCCCACCCCC
>NW_005266037.1:0-334 GCF_000412655.1 Myotis brandtii | reverse complement strand
CTGGACCACAGCAGAAGAAAATGGGGTGGATTTGAAGAAGTCACACGGCATATTTTTGATGGTCTGACTTATGGTCCACGTGGCCCAAGGAAAAGTTAATGTTGGAGAGCCCTGTGGAGACCCCAAGTGGAATGCGGTGTTTCTCTGAGCAGCTGACACGGAGAGCGTGAGGTTGCTGATTGGAGGGGACACAGCACAGAACCCGCTCGGCTGCCCAGGTGGATAGAACCAGCTGCCGTTTACCATCTGAGCAGATGGTCCTAATCACAGGTGTGGGCTCTCACCAGCGACCCACACAGTGCAAGCTTCTCCCTGTTTAACCAATGAGCATAAC
>NW_005266036.1:0-334 GCF_000412655.1 Myotis brandtii | reverse complement strand
CTGCACCGCATTTAATATAATTGCACACAATCATCCGTTTAAGTTGTCTAACATCTCCCTAGATAGACTATCAACTTCATGAGAATGGCATCTTGGTCTGCCGTGTTGGTGATAATATCTCCAGGGTCTAACATAGTGCCTGGTATAAATTCAGAAAATGTTTGTTCAATGAATAACTAGAACCTGGTAAGATTTGCTACCAAGATGCACAACACAAGGACATGGCTTCAATAGATGCTTTTTGTCACTTCACAAAATTCTGCCAATAGGCACCAGATAAAGACCTCAGCCACCCCAATCTGCTTGCTTCTTAAAGTTCACTAGTCTGGGGAAA
>NW_005266035.1:0-334 GCF_000412655.1 Myotis brandtii | reverse complement strand
TTTTTTTTTTAACTTTATCCAAAATGAATTTGTTATTTCAAGGAGGTACTTCTGTCGTTACATTTCATTTCATTCTTGGCTGCTTCTTTTCCACCTTAAAACACTTAGCACCTATTACATAGTAAGTGTGCAGGAGTGCTTTAGCCGCAAACGCCAAGTGCTTGTACTGTGCGAGGCACTGTTTCAAGTGCCTTATGTGTGTATTTTCACTTAAAGTTTTTATTCTACAATTATTTTTAATCCTCACCCAAGGGCATGCATTGATTTTAGAGAGAGAGGAAGAGAGAGAAAAATATCAATGTGTGAGAGAAACATCGATTGGTTGCTTCCCATA
>NW_005266034.1:0-334 GCF_000412655.1 Myotis brandtii | reverse complement strand
TATATGCATACAATGGGGTATTATTCAGCACTTAAAAGTAAGGACATTCTGACATGTTACAACTTTGATGAATTTTGAGGAGATTATGCTAAGTGAAATAAGCCAGTCACAAAAGCACAAATACTATGATTCCACTCATATGAGGTACCTATTGTAATCAAATTCATAGAAACAGAAAGAATGGTGGTTGCCAGGAGCTGGGGGAAGGGCAGAATACTATAGGAAAACAAAAGTTTTAGCAATTATGTCTACCCCTAATCTGCACCTTGACTCCCCTCCCAACCTCTCAAATCCGGTTCACCACTATGGTGTTATGTATGATGATGATGGTGAT
>NW_005266033.1:0-334 GCF_000412655.1 Myotis brandtii | reverse complement strand
GAGAATATGATTGAATAAGAATGAAGTGATGAATTTCCAAGGCTTGGAATTCCTGCCTTTTTTATTCACAGTCTTTCTTGTTTATACTGCTAACATCTGTCTTTTCCTTAAAGAGTATTATTCTCTTTTATTTGAACTCTCTATTTTCTACCCAAGGAATAAAATTACCTGGTGTAATAAATCCCTGGAGTTTCCCTTGTTTCTCATTTTTAACTTCTAGAAAAAAAGAATTAAAAGGTCCTTGTTGACATCTTTGTTATGGTTAAGATGTGTTCCAGTTTCTAGGACAAATGACAAATCCCCATGTCTTTGTCGTTCCATAAGCTTTCTTCCC
>NW_005266032.1:0-334 GCF_000412655.1 Myotis brandtii | reverse complement strand
TTTTTAATGACTTGACAGTCAGTTTAATTAGGCAATTAGATAACCACACTGTAAAATTATCCTTCTCCAAAGTAGCATTTTATGCCAACAATGTCTATTTCTCTATTTCTTTCTCTCAGCATTGTTTCAAAGTGAAATGCATATATGGTCCTGAGGCTCTGCAGGGTAATTCTAATTCCTCAATATCTTGGCTCTTTGGAAGGAACTAAGTAGAGTAGAAATTCTATTTTGTCTTCTTAGAGTAAAATTCCAGTTGTCTCCACTTTTTTCTGTGACAAAGCTTTCTGGCTGAACATTAACAACATCCTATATAATAAAAGCCTAATATGCTAAG
>NW_005266031.1:0-334 GCF_000412655.1 Myotis brandtii | reverse complement strand
GTACCCAATCCCCTTACAAAACAAACAACAGCAAGAGAAATGTCAAGATGTCTATGTTAATGAAGCAGCCACTGTGGCCCTCTCAGCCACCTACCTCTACTTGAAGGGCAGGTGCTGTTCCCCCTGGCCAGGGAAGAGCGACCCCTGGTGTCGGAATGCACCATCTGCACAGGCTTTGCTTGGGCATCAGCTCTGACCTCAGCCTACAGAGCTTCAAATGAAAACTAGGATAGAAACCAGAGCCAGAAGGAAAAAGTGGAGGAAATATAAAAGCGGTTCGCAGATTAGCTGAGATGTTCCTGGATTCGTAACATTCATCTAGAGGCCATGTTCT
>NW_005266030.1:0-334 GCF_000412655.1 Myotis brandtii | reverse complement strand
TTCCTCTATGAAATCAATAAAAATATTTTTAAAAAGAGTTATAGAGAAAAAGAAAGGAGGGAAAGAAAAAGGAAAGGTGGGGTGGGAGGTATTACATTTAAAAGATGGGTTTGGGCATCAGGGAAGGCCTCACTGAGAGATAACAGCTGGACAAAAACCCTAAGGAAGGGAAGCAGGGCACCATGCAGATATCTTAAGGGTAATTGCAACAAGGTCAAAGCTCTGAGGTAGCAGTAAACTCTGAGTGTCTAAAAAATAAATAGCAAGGAAGCCAGGGTGGCTAAAACAGAGAGAATAATGGGAAAAGAGTCAGTGATGAGGGCAGAGCAATGTG
>NW_005266029.1:0-334 GCF_000412655.1 Myotis brandtii | reverse complement strand
AAAAAAAATGGGATGTTTCTAATGGCATTTAAGCACACTTAACATTACTAGAATACATTGAAAAGGCAATTAACACTTCATGGAGTCAAAAGTATACTTGGCATTAGTGTCCTATAGAGAGAAAAAAAACTTGTAGCATGACCATATCTTAAAGGCAGGGGATGTTATTAAAATAGATGATTTCATCTTGAAACACAGAAAAGAACTCCATCTATGAGAAATGTAATAAAATTTATCGGCATGACACCTCAGAAAGAGCACTAATTGACATGATTATCTCTTATCCAAAAGTTTTATCTACTTTTTATTCATTCATTTACTTATGTAGAGCAAA
>NW_005266028.1:0-334 GCF_000412655.1 Myotis brandtii | reverse complement strand
TGAACCAGAGCCCAGTTCGCTTTTAGGGGAAAAGATAAGGATTGACGGGCACGGAGGAGCCCAGAGACTGACGGCAGATGGAGAACTAGCGCAGCGACACCACCTGAGTAGTCAGGTTGCTTATCAAAGGGTTTTTAACTTTATGTGGAAAAGACATGACAGAAGGACTTCAGAACTGATAACAAAGTGGGTCCAGGGCCCCAAAGTCGCGCCTCAGGAGCTGCGGTGTGGCCTGGAGGGCGGGGCGAGACCTCCAGTCTCAGACTGGCTTCCAGCACGGCCACCGGCCCGGGACCCTCCAGCCTGCCCTGTAGCTTTAAATCGTGAGCCCTGT
>NW_005266027.1:0-334 GCF_000412655.1 Myotis brandtii | reverse complement strand
GGGCTGTGCCAGCCACAATCATTATGTGCACGGGACGTTCAGCACGTTAAAGCTACGAGTGTTTGAAAGTGGAGTGACTATCAGCCAGACAGCACCAGAAGTGAATGGGCTTCTTCCTGCAGGGCTCGGGTTCTTGACCAGCTCACTCGCCCTGGAGATCTTCTGAGTGGATCTGGGGAATGAAATGTGTGACAAGTTCTAGATCCACTTGCACTTTAGAGGATCAGAGATAATTCTTCATGCCTGTCAACCAATTCTAAAATTTGAAGAGTTGGGTTTTTCAATTATTTAATTACATTGATCAATTTTCCACTTACCTTAAGGTCTCTATGAA
>NW_005266026.1:0-334 GCF_000412655.1 Myotis brandtii | reverse complement strand
GCCCCCCAAATGAAAATCATTTAAATAAGATTATAGGGCTAGTTTGATATTGATCCATAAGTATAAACTAGGCCCTTGCCTTTGTCCAAGTACAAATTATCATAATTCCTTTTCCTTGTGTTCACAAAGGAATAATATTTACACACAATAACAACCTTAGAGTTAGGCAACTGGACTGTTGTCCTGAGCCTTGTGCTGTAAGTCTCTGCTACAGCAGTCTTTGAGCTGTATCCCTCTATATAGGATGAGAGAACTGTGGGACCAAAGAAATAAGCCCAAATGGAGCCCACATACCTCTACATCGATTAGCTGCCTCCTGCACACCCCCTACTGG
>NW_005266025.1:0-334 GCF_000412655.1 Myotis brandtii | reverse complement strand
TTTTAAATTTAATTCATGACCTTACCAAATTAAAGAGGAAAAACAACCTAAATATCTCATATATGCAGAAAAAAAACACAGTTAAACAAAGTTGTCATTCATTTAGTATAAACACTAGAAATTTGAGGAAATTTCCTTAACCTGATAAAAGGCATTTAGAAAACAAAATAAATTTAAAATATACTTAACCTTTATTATTACTGTTAGGGTCACTGAAGGAGGTACACACAAGGCCGAAAGTTGTAAAGAATTATAAATGTACTAATTCATTTGGAAACCAGATGTGATGCCAGCCCCCAGGGATGGGGAGTCAGAGATTTTAAAGGATTCTAGG
>NW_005266024.1:0-334 GCF_000412655.1 Myotis brandtii | reverse complement strand
TGACAAATTATGAGTGATTTTGAGTTTTTTTCTTTAAATTTCTATGTATTCTCTAACAGTCCCAAATTGAGCATATATAGTGTGTCCCCAGAAAACGTAAACACACTTTAACAGCTGATAGTTCAACTTTGAAAATAAAATGTATTTTAATAAATACGGCCTTTATACAGTATACAGTGTGTGTATACATTTTTGGGGGGCCATCCTATATTTATAAACAGATATAAAGCAATTAAAGTATAAATATGTAAAAAAGAAGAATGTATGTAAAGGATGAGTTTTTCAAGACTTCCTGGCCTAGCCCTAATCGGTTTGGCTCAGTGGATAGAGTGTC
>NW_005266023.1:0-334 GCF_000412655.1 Myotis brandtii | reverse complement strand
TGCATGTGGCACGTGGACCTTTAACATCCAGCGTACTCTGGTCAGGGTCCACACATAAGTGGACACTGAATAAGGCACTGAGGCAAACTGCCTGGATAGTCGAGATGTCTTCATATAAGAGTTGATTAGATCATGAAGTGTGTATTGTTCAAATGTTTCTGGAAGGAAGACCATTCCACACTCCACCGAAATGAGATGTAACTGCTCTTGTTCCTACCCTTCCTGACTCCATCTATATATATATAAAAGCCTAAGCGACCCTTACAACCAGACGACCGGACGACCGGTCAGTACCTATGATGAGCACTGACCACTAGGGGGCAGACGCTCAATG
>NW_005266022.1:0-334 GCF_000412655.1 Myotis brandtii | reverse complement strand
TTCAGACACAGCCTGGTGGCACGGAGAGACCAGGGCCCCTCAGTATCTCCTACAGGAACCCGGGAACGGGGTTCGGGACCTGGTCTGTGAGAGTCGCTGAGCACAGAGCAGCCCGGCCTTGCCGGTGTGCTGCCGCGAGCTCCTGGCAACCGTGCACCATCCGCCCCCCATCCTGACGCGACCAGGGCCCGTGCACCGGCCGAGCCAGAGGGAACCCGTGTGATGGCAGCGGCGGAGGGGCAGGCTGTGACACAGCTACAGCAGCGGCTCACACTCTCATTCCCAGAGAGACAGAGGCACCGAACACACCCCAAAACGCCCCCTGAAGGATCTG
>NW_005266021.1:0-334 GCF_000412655.1 Myotis brandtii | reverse complement strand
CTGGTAGGAGATGTGGTGACTCAAGGCCCACCTGTCGGGTCAGAGGACACTGAGTGTGTGCAGTCACCTTCCGCTGCTGTGACAACCTGCCTCCAGCAGGTCCTGGGAGGGGCCCTGAGGCTCCAGCCCTGGGCTGGGCTCCTCGCCCACCTTTAGAAACCCAGCTTCTTGCCCATGTCCAGAGTTGTTTTGAGGAGCAAAATCATGCGTGTTCAGAGACTGAGATTATCTTGGCTAAAGTTTACTTAACACAGGTTCGCTGAGGGAATTACACAAACCAATAGCATACAGGTTAATGTCTCTTAATAAGCCAATAAAAATAACATACTCCAAA
>NW_005266020.1:0-334 GCF_000412655.1 Myotis brandtii | reverse complement strand
TCTCTGTTTCTTCTGTGATTTTCCCCCCAGGTTTATTGTCCTATATGAAATTTAGAGTCATTATGTCTAAAAACAACTTCAACATATATTGGGTTTTAAATTGGAACAGCTTCTGTTGTTAAATTAATGAGAGGAAACAGAGATGTTTATAATACTGCATTTTCTCATACAGGAATATGATATACTTCCACATTTATTCACATCTGTTTTTTTGTACCTCAGTAAGTTCATATAACTTCCTTCATAGAAAAACTACTCAATTCTTATTATGTTTATTTTCTTAGTATTTTATATACCATACTAGAGGCCTGGTGCACAAAAATGTGTGCACTCA
>NW_005266019.1:0-334 GCF_000412655.1 Myotis brandtii | reverse complement strand
AAAGAAAGTGTGGTATAGACATGCAACAGAATACTATTTAGCCTTAACAAAGAAATTCTGTAATATGCAACAACACAGATGAACCTTGAGGACATTAGACTAAGTGACTAAACCAGTCACAGAAAGATAAATGCTATATGAGTCCACTTATATGAAGTACCTAAAATAGTCAAATCCACATAATCAAAGAGTGCAAGGTTGGTTTCCAGGGCCTGAGGGAGTGGGAAGTGAGTAGTTATTAATCAATGGGCATTGAATTTTTAAGTAAGCAAGATGAGTAAGCTCTAGAGATGTTCTGTACAACATAGTCAAAATACTGTATTGCACACTTAAA
>NW_005266018.1:0-334 GCF_000412655.1 Myotis brandtii | reverse complement strand
ACGCCGAGCTCAAAAGGTTCACCATCACTGATTTAGGTCAATCTTTACTCAAAATACTTAAACACTTGAATGTATGAAAGAGCTTGCTGATCTAGAACAGCAATTGTTTGCCAACTATAAGGGTTAGTTAGGCCTTTAAAGAGAAACACAGTTTGAGGTCTTTAAAATTTCCAACTATTTATATTTGAGAAGATGGGAATAATAATAAAATTGATTTAACAATCATGCATTGAATTCTTAAGAAATATAAAATACTGTTCTATGTATTATGAGGAACAGAGTTACAGGTGACAGAGTCCCTATTGAGAGTTCATGATAATAATGGAAAACATTT
>NW_005266017.1:0-334 GCF_000412655.1 Myotis brandtii | reverse complement strand
CCCCCTGACCTTTTCCAGGGGCAAACTCCAGGCCTCAGCGGTATTTCAGCTCCAGGCCCAGAAAAGCAGGAAAAACAGGCGGGCGGTGCGGGACCAGCTGCACTGACTGATGACCCCTGTGCCGTCCAATCAGGGAGACACGGCCCTGAGGACACACCTGGGAAGCCGATGACAGGTCCACTGCCATCCTCCCCCAAGCCCCTCCTGGGCTCAGCCTCAAACACCCTCCAACCTAAGGCCCCAGCGTCTCCTCCCTTGCCTCTCTCCCCCTCCCCCTCCCCCACAGGCGTGCACCTCCTAAACTCTTAAGGGTCCCAGGGAGACTCGCAACCAG
>NW_005266016.1:0-334 GCF_000412655.1 Myotis brandtii | reverse complement strand
CCTCAATCTACAGGGGTAAGCAAGAATTCGGAAGACCCATTTTCCCCGGGAAAGAAACAGCCTGAGAGTTCTGAGATCACCGTGTCCTTCAAAGAGAAAGAGCATTTGGATGTGGAAACCTCTGAGATGTTCAGGGACAAGGAAAGTAGTGATGGCGAGATGGCGTGGTCCTCACGGGAAAACGAGAAGGCATACGACCCGCCAACCACCACGATGCCGCATTCAGCAGAGAATGTTGAGTCTGAAGTTTCAGGAACTACTGACTATTCACAGGACCAACAGAGGTACGATGAGCCCGATGATTCTTTATACTTAGGAGAAGAGGAATATCTAG
>NW_005266015.1:0-334 GCF_000412655.1 Myotis brandtii | reverse complement strand
CTTCAAAAGAACCCTATCAGCCTATAAAGGGGGTAGTATTAGATCTACTTTATGAATGAGAAAGATGATATTCAAAGAGGTTATGTGACTGCTAGGGTCACAGGGCTTCTCAGTATCAGAGCCAGGACTAAAACCTCCATCTTCGGGCTTTTAGACACTGAGTGAGTTTGGGCCTTGGAGTTCTTGCAGATCTCCAGCTGTGACCTCACAATAAAAAAACACCTTGAGCCCTAGCCGGTTTGGCTTAGTGGATGGAGCCGTCGGCCTGTGGACGGAAGGGTCCCAGGTTCAATTCCCGTCAGGGGCACATGCCTGGGTTGCAGGCTAGATCCCC
>NW_005266014.1:0-334 GCF_000412655.1 Myotis brandtii | reverse complement strand
CAAATTAACCCAACAAAGATGGTGAGTTAATTTGCATGCGCAGGTGCCAAGCAGCTGGGGGCGGGGCGGCCGCGTGCCTGCGCCAAGCAGCCTGTGTCCCGGGGATAGGCGTCCTTGGGAGCCAGGCCACTCTGGGCGTGTAGGCCCGCGCATAGGCCCAGAGCAACCGGGGTCCTGGAACACCCCCGGCCACTCCTGGCCTACGTGCGCGGATGCCAAGCGGCTGGGGGCGGGGCTGGAACATCCCCGGGACCCAGGTGCTTTGAGCTGGCATGCGCGCAAGCGGCTGGGGGCAGGGTGGGAATGTCCCCCACAGCGAGCGAGCAGACAGCAG
>NW_005266013.1:0-334 GCF_000412655.1 Myotis brandtii | reverse complement strand
AAAAAAGGCAGAATGCTTATTTTGCCATAATAATGTTATGTTGTATCTGACTAAATAGAACCAATGGCATGATGGGAAATACTGCATAGACCGTTGTTAGAGGACAGAACAGAAGCTGATGCCAATGCCATAAGAGTGAAAACCTTACTGTGGCTATTGCTATTGCAGGCAGAGCCCACCTCAGACCTATAATCTATTCCATTACTGGTCTGTGACTGCATGCAGAGGCTGTATCAACTACTAACTTTGTGCAAGTCATCTGACTGGCTTTTCAATATGCATTATTTGTTTTAATTTTTAAATCAAGTATGTATGGTCTACATTATTTTATTTT
>NW_005266012.1:0-334 GCF_000412655.1 Myotis brandtii | reverse complement strand
AAAAGAAGGTGGTAAGTAACCAGGAACACACAGGCCAGGGTAGACCGACGGTGAATGGTCACCGACCATCAGGGTAAGGAGCTGTGAGGTACACAGTTTTCAGGGGAGGCTGGGAGGGGCAGGCGTGTGGTACGGCGGCCCTCCCAGTAGCGCCCGGCTCCCAGCCCCAGCTGTGTTAGTGTGAAATGCATCCTGTTGAACCGAATTCTGCAATCTGTGTGACCGCCTGAGTGATATTTTTATGTCATTTACCTCCATGCATTAGCATTTTTAATATAATTTTTAAAATATATATATAGGCAAGAAATATTCAAAGTGATGAATAGCAAGAACC
>NW_005266011.1:0-334 GCF_000412655.1 Myotis brandtii | reverse complement strand
TGTTTTCTTTTATAAGACCTCTGAAGTCTTTGCCTCTCTGTCGGTTTGCCTTGCAGGAGGGAGCTCTCCCACTTTGGGGTGAAAGTGGCTATCATTGAGCCAGGTTACTTCAAGACTTTTGTTACCAGTTCTGCGGTGATTTCTAGGAGCTTCCAAGACGCATGGGATAAGGCCAGCCCAGAGGTCAAGGAGGCCTATGGGGAGAGGTTTCTGGCACGCAGTAAGTGGGCCTTGTGGTTCATGGGGATAGAAGCAAACCATTTTTCTGAAGTCTAGATTCATAGTTAGTACAACCTTAGTCTCAGGTCCAACCTCTGTGCTCTGACTCACCCAC
>NW_005266010.1:0-334 GCF_000412655.1 Myotis brandtii | reverse complement strand
GACTTCGCTACCTTCTGGGCATTAAGAAGACCTAAATGATGTGTTAGTTCAAATTTCTGATTTCTGTCTCTCACTACCTGACAATTCAACCATGACCTGAGAATGGAAAATTCCCCAAAGTAGGATAAACGTTCCAAGCTAACGTCAGAGTGAGTTGCTAAAATGCAAGATAATCAATACTGCTCATGAGGGAACTTTTTAATTAAAAACAAAACACATTGCCATTTGGTGGTCAAGCCATACCTGGCGTACTACTTAGCAATGGAAAGGAATGAACTATGGATGCGCCCAGTGATCTATATAGACCAGGGGTCCTCAAACTACGGCCCGCGGG
>NW_005266009.1:0-334 GCF_000412655.1 Myotis brandtii | reverse complement strand
TCAGCGGGCTCCCTAAGTGTGTTTACTCTGTGCCTTTTAGTCTTCTCTTATACTTATGAGGAAGTCAAAAAAGGAGGGGTGTATCACTACATAGCTAAGCAACAAGCCAATATGTAAACTTTATAATGTTTTCAGTCAGTTAGATCCTAGCAACTATTTTCTAAATGCTTCCATATTTCACCATATATCATAACTTTAGTAGTACACAACCCCTTAAATTTAGTCATGGGATGCTCAGGTATAATTTGGTTATAACATGTTGCTTACATCCAGGACCCTAACAGAACTGGCTTCTTTGGAATGGACTTGAAATTACTAAATTCTAAGTTAACAT
>NW_005266008.1:0-334 GCF_000412655.1 Myotis brandtii | reverse complement strand
GAGCTGCCCCCTGGTGGTCAGTGCCTTCCCACAGGGAGAGCATTGCTCAGTCAGAAGCCAGGCTCACAGCTGGTGAGTAGAGAGGTGGTGGCTGGAGCCTCTCCAGCCTGTGCAGCAGTGCTAAGGAGCAGAGAGCCAAGCAGTAAGGAGCAGCCAGCACACGGGCAGTAAGGACCTAGGAGTCCCAGACTGTGAGAGGATGCAAGCCAGACTGAGGGAAACCTGCCCCAGAGCATGAATTTCATACACTAGGCCTCTAGTATTATATACATAATGACCTACTCTATGTTTTGTATACATACTAACATATAATAAATGCCCTTAGACTGTGTAT
>NW_005266007.1:0-334 GCF_000412655.1 Myotis brandtii | reverse complement strand
TGCACCCCTGGGCCAAGGCTACCCACTCCTGTAAGCATGGACTTTATGATTAGGAGTGAGGAAACTGACTCTAGTTAGACGGAGTCAGGTGCCTGGTTTTTGCTTAGGCCTTTCCATTAAATGGTTGAGAGATAATGTGTGTCACTTAATTCACCAAGTCCCATTGTCTTTATCTGTGAAATGGAAATTATGACAATGTCTATTTAATTGTGGCCATTTGAGGAATCAAATGAGGTTAGCACACTGCTTAGCATATAATTAGCTCTCAACAAAGGTTACTATCCTAAGGCACTCCCACTGGACAGTGGAAGTGGGAAGGAGAGGAAATAACTTT
>NW_005266006.1:0-334 GCF_000412655.1 Myotis brandtii | reverse complement strand
GCTCAGTCATTTTTAAAAAATTACATAGAAGATTGGACGGATCACAATAAAGACGTGAGAGAACCAGCAGGTTTCACAACAGTCAGGAACCTCTGGGTCCAAACCAGCAGCTGCAGCAGCAGCAGCACGTGAGAGGTGGTTGGAAAGAGCCCCCCCAAACCCCCCAGCCCCCCCGGTCTGCTGAGGGAGTCTCTGCCTGGAGACGAGGTCCCGGGGATTCGGATGCACGGGAACCCCCGAGGAGCCTGCCCTGGAACTCCACTGATCTCCACAGGTGCTCCGGGCCGGGGTGGGCGGGGAGCTGCCAGCCTACACGTCCCCCACTAGGGATCGA
>NW_005266005.1:0-334 GCF_000412655.1 Myotis brandtii | reverse complement strand
TAGAATTGTGCACCTGAAACCTGTGTAATTTCATTAGCCAATGTCACCCCAAAAAATTCAATAAAAACATTAATATTTTCAAGAACAGAAATATATCTATTCAAAGACCGATGGCTATTCCCCTTTCCTTCATAATAAGTTTAAATAACATTAACATGGCATATCGAACTCTACCACACTGTGTACCCTTTCCACGGTCATTTCTTTCTGTCCATGAACACCATGCCCCATGAAAACATGAACAATCCTACCATTTTCCCCTTACATCCTTCCCAATGCTCTTTCTCCATTTGTAACTCCCTTTACCTACCCATTGGACTATTCCCCAAGCACA
>NW_005266004.1:0-334 GCF_000412655.1 Myotis brandtii | reverse complement strand
ACATGAGTTAAGAAATACGAAAGTGTGGGGGAGGCATTTGATACCATTTGGCATTGTTATGATAATAGAAAGAGACTCCTGATAACCAATCAAAGCAAAAAACAAAACAAACAAACAAACAAAAAACCACACACCAAAAAAAACAACAACAAAAAAAACCCCACAAAACAAATCCCCAATATCTTGGCTAAATGAAAATTCCTGTTTCACAAAGTATCAAACATCATTCATTATTCTCTCCCCTACCCCTTCACCTCCTCCTATCTAAAGATACCATTGACTGGTTATAATATAATGATCATTATTTATAACTAGTGACCCAGTACACGAAATT
>NW_005266003.1:0-334 GCF_000412655.1 Myotis brandtii | reverse complement strand
TCAACAATAAAGATTTAAAATAAATATATATATATGAAACCCTAAGCAACCAGAAAGACTGGTTGCTATGATGCGCACTGCAGGGGGGGTAGGGGAGCGGGCCAGCCAACCTCCCTCGGCCCCACCCCCCAGCTGGTTTGGCTCCCATTGGCCCCCTGCACCCCGATCAGGGCAGGGCCGGCTGAACCCCACCCATGCACACATTTGTGCACTGGGCCTCTAGTAAATAAATAAACAAGGCAATCAGTCCTGACCAAAGGGTGGTGGCACACACATTTTAGGCATTCAATAATCTCCAGTTTGATAAATGAGTCAACATGAAAATACCATATAT
>NW_005266002.1:0-334 GCF_000412655.1 Myotis brandtii | reverse complement strand
TTATTTGTATTCCTGTGGTTGAGAAAATACGAACTCAAGGCCACAACGCTGGTGAATGGCAGAGCTGAAGTCAAGTGCAGGTTCAACTCAAGGTGAGAGGCTTGGGCTATGGCTCAGCATGTCTGTTAGGCAGCTCACTTGTTCCTGCGATAACTTGCCACAGAGCTGCATGGGCTACTAGTATCTGGTGCTTCTCACTGTAGATGGCTGGCTGCCCAAGAAAAGGAGTGATGCCTACTGGAGAGTTTCAACAGAGGTGGTTCTGTGTGGTGGAATCAGAGATGCTAGTTTGAAAGAAAAACTTATGAATCCCGAGCCAAGAGTTTTTAGTCCC
>NW_005266001.1:0-334 GCF_000412655.1 Myotis brandtii | reverse complement strand
AGAACATTTTGATGATTGCCAGATGGGAGGGGAGTTTAGGGGATGAGTTAAAAAGGTGAAGGGATTAAGAAGTACAAAATTGTTGTTAAGGAACAGTAATGGGGATGTAAAGTACAGCATATACAATATAGTCAATACTCTTCTAATAACTATATCAGATGGGTGCGAGATGTATTTGGATAATCACTTAGCAAGTTATGTAATGTCTAGTCACTGGCGTGTACACTTGAAACTAAAATTGTATGTCAACTGTAATTGAAAAATATTTTTAAATGATTAAAAACAAAGAGTGCAAATGAGAATGTAGTAGAAGACATAGAGAAAAACAAAAAAA
>NW_005266000.1:0-334 GCF_000412655.1 Myotis brandtii | reverse complement strand
GTCATGACCAATTTGCATATTACCCTTTTATTAGTATTGATTTTATGACTTTTGAAAAATCTCCACAAAAATAAAGACATAGAAGTTTGCATTGCTTTTAAAAAGTTTCTAGTCCTTCCTGCCTCCTCCCTCACTCAGACCCTAGAAACCACGGGTGTGATTTCTGTACCTACAGTTTTGCCCTTTCAAAATAGTATATAAATGGTCTTAAACCATATGTAGCCTTTTGGGTCTGGCTTCTTCATTTAGTATAGTGGTTTTCTTCCTTTTTATTCATTTACTAGAGGCTTGCTGCATGGAATTCATGCACAGGGGGAGGGGGAGTCCCTCAGCC
>NW_005265999.1:0-334 GCF_000412655.1 Myotis brandtii | reverse complement strand
GGAAGGGAAGACAATTGATACTACGGGGTATTTGGGGACCCGATCCAGGCCCCAGTGTGACTCAAAGGGGTGGGGACGAAGGACAGGGACTGTCAGATACTTGGCTGAGGCCAGATCCAGCCCTGGGTCACTGATATTCTTTATCAATTATTTTCACTTAAGTTCTTGTTTGGAAACGTGCAAACATGACACAGGAAGCTAACCTCCATCAACCCTGCCTTCTCAGAGGCGCACACCATGGTCACACGCGGCTTACAGAAATAATGCAGTTTCATTTATAGAACTTTTTGTACAAGTGGGATGCATTATTACTTTTTAAATTTTAATATATTTT
>NW_005265998.1:0-334 GCF_000412655.1 Myotis brandtii | reverse complement strand
CCTGTGCATGAATTTCGTGCACCAGGCCTCTAGTTATTCTATAAGTCCACACAGTAATTACTTTGGGGAGAAGACAGGTAGTGGCTGGGATGGAGCATATGACAGGAATTTCTAAGGTGGATACAAAGTTCTATTTTTTGACCTCAGTGGTGTTTATAATAGTTTATTAAGACTTACATTTGTGTTGAATAGTTTTCTGAATCTATCTTGTATTTTACTTTGCAATGAAAAGGTCAACAAACCTGATAGGTGTGATATAATCAATCTGCGCATTTATGCAACATAACCCCTGTCGGGTGACTCAGTTGGTTGGAGTGTCATCCTGTGCACCAAA
>NW_005265997.1:0-334 GCF_000412655.1 Myotis brandtii | reverse complement strand
TGCATGTTGTGTGATTACACAGTTTCTTAACATCCTGAGTCTCAAAGATCTTTCTAAAAAAATGAATAATGTACCACTTTTGTTTTCTTTGATGTTAAAACAGTAGTAAGTGCCTAGCAAACCACTTGGCACATTGTAGATTATCAGTAAAGTTGTCTCCTCTCATCATTCTCAATGTGCTTGCTGTGTTCCACTTTTTTATTATTATCACTTATGAAGGAAACATCTAAATATGTCTGTTTTTTTCCCCCTAAGTTTCCAGGAACATGGATATGTCTTGTTCATTGGTATGGTTTTAGCATCTGTGATCAAAATTATTATAGAAAGTATCAAG
>NW_005265996.1:0-334 GCF_000412655.1 Myotis brandtii | reverse complement strand
CGTTTGGAGGAAAGGACTGAAGGTGGCTAAGCTCTGGGAAGTTTCTTACTATCTCGGTGTGCTCGCAGCCATTACTTTTCACTTCATTATGTTTCCAAAAAAATGCTCACTTAGTGCTCAGATTCATTCACTCTAAGAAACAGTATCTGCAACTTCATAACCAGGGGACGGGGCAGGCCTTGCTTGTTTTAGCATCAGCCCTCTAGCGCGCTTGTGCATGTGGGAGAGACCTTATAGGACCCCTTTTGCAAATGAATGTGGTCGCTGGACATACCGCAGACCCAAGTCGCAGTGAGGCCTGGCAAAGCCAGCAAGTGGGGATGGGATGGTCTGG
>NW_005265995.1:0-334 GCF_000412655.1 Myotis brandtii | reverse complement strand
TGTAGGCACTAGGGATGAAGACATTAAGGTGGGAGCTGCTGTTGTAAAATGTCCAGTAAACAAATAGCAATTTGCTGGAGTTAATGTGATCAGTTACTTTATATGGGGGAAGGCAGGGGAGCTAGACTCTCTTAAAAGATTGGAGGAAGGGGGCTTTTAGGTATGGCTTATCTCATTAAACTGGAGTGAGGAAGGTAAATATAGAGGGGATATTTTGCAATATAATATTGGAATCTATTTTGTGACTAGCCTAGATAACAAATATAGAGCACCTTTTTAACATATAACATTGATTGTTGATTAGTTAAGGCAGGGATAGGGAACATCTAGCCCA
>NW_005265994.1:0-334 GCF_000412655.1 Myotis brandtii | reverse complement strand
GTACCCAAACTCATCCAGCAGGTATTTAATGCCAAGATCATGATGGCTGCCTGTGACCCCTGCCATGGCCCACACCTCACCATGGCTGCTGTCTTCTGTGGACAGCAGATGAGGGAGGTGGACGACCAAATGCTCAATGTGCAAAACAAGAATAGCAGCTACTTTGTGGAATGGATCCCCGACAATGTCTTCTTTCCCTGTCCCCCACCCCTCCATTCTCTCTAAAATCAATGGAAAAAATGTCCTTGGTTGAGGATTAACAAAAACAACAACAAAGTATGAATAGTAAAACAACAGTAAATACATATCTATCAATAATTACTTTAAATGCAAA
>NW_005265993.1:0-334 GCF_000412655.1 Myotis brandtii | reverse complement strand
CACATTTTGCAGAAATGGCTGTAACTAAGTGGCCTTGAATGGGCAATGTAACTTTAAAGACAAAACTGAGCTGTGAAAACTAAACCAACAGCATCGTGCCCAACACATCGACGACCTTGATAAACAGCCTCTGCCTCAGGTCAAGATTCTTTCCTGGAACCATCTTCTTCAATAAGTTTTTAAAATATTGGTCTTGCTTAGTGCTCTATCCTCAGTGATCTTCTCAGTAGAAAATGCAGAAAAATAAGATACTTGATAACATGGTCCCTTTTTACTTTCTCCAACAAATTTTGTAACTAAAGAAACTTTTTTTTGATCATATGTCACCTCTTTC
>NW_005265992.1:0-334 GCF_000412655.1 Myotis brandtii | reverse complement strand
ACCTGTCACCTTTCAAACAAGCTGATTTGACTGTCATTTCTATCCAAATATTCAGATGTTGCCATCCTATTTCCTTCACCCTGAATATTAAGATCTCACAGTCACTATTTGGTGTTTAAGAGAGACGTAGAGCAAATGGTTAATAATGCACAGCCAACATGATGAACCCCTGGAGGAGTGTATTAACACAATCAGGCTATTTGCAGCTTAAGGGTATTTTTCATACTAACTAGACTTTGTGAGGTGACAAATAATCAGCATTAGACTTTAAGAATTTAAACTAAAACTAAAAACTAGAAATCAGATTGCTCTTATTTGAGAACTAGAGGTCCAG
>NW_005265991.1:0-334 GCF_000412655.1 Myotis brandtii | reverse complement strand
TGCAGAAATAGACAATATTAAGGATGTAAAATGGGAACATAATTACATATACATTTTAGATTTAAAAGATAATAGGAGAATACTCTGAACAATTTTATGCCAATGAACTTGAAAACTTAGAGATAAATTTCAAATATGTAGAAAAAATAGAAAGCCTGCTTTGTGAAAGAAAATAAAGCAGTAATTAAACATCTTTCCATGAAGAAATACCCAGGCTTATGGTGAATCTTACAAACACTTAAGGGACAGATCATTCGTTCTTACATAAACTATTCCTGAGGCGATAAACAAGAGGGAATGCTGGCCTACATGAGGTGGGGGGCGGGGCGGGGGG
>NW_005265990.1:0-334 GCF_000412655.1 Myotis brandtii | reverse complement strand
AGACATTTTTTCATGTGGAGCTGTGTCTGTCCCCTGTAATCTAAGTTGATGGTGCTTTTTTGCTAGTGTGGCTTTAACACTTTGTGAATTTTCAGCAAATCTTATTGGGGTTCTGTGCCCCTAAAGCCATCTATATAGTTATTTTTGAGACAGTTCTTTCTATACTTTGGGCATTTCAGTCTGTCCTTAAAATTATTAGAAGCCGTGTTGTAGCTAAGAGGCTCAACTGGACATCACCTTATATCTTTCTAAGATTTTAACAAAGGATCATACAGTCATTCAGCAAACTTTTTTTATTTAATCCTCACCCAAGGATATTTTTTTTCCATTGATT
>NW_005265989.1:0-334 GCF_000412655.1 Myotis brandtii | reverse complement strand
ATGCTCTATCCACTGAGCCAAACCAGCTAAGGCTATAAGGCATTTTTTAACCAACCTGCTTAAACTCGTTCCCCTATATTTTCTTCTAATAAATTTGTTGCTTTCTGATATTTATCTTGCAATCCCAGGTCACTTTATGGTTTTATGAATGTTGTGAAGTTGGCATCTAAGTATTTTTCTTCAAATTGATGGCCATGAGTCAGATACTATTTAAAAATATTATATTGAGCTCTGGCCTGAGAGCTAAGTTGGTCAGAGCATCGTCCCAATATGCCAAGGTTGTGGGTTTGGTGTCGGTCAGGACACATACAAGAAGCAACCAATGAGTGCATAA
>NW_005265988.1:0-334 GCF_000412655.1 Myotis brandtii | reverse complement strand
AGCTGCTGTAGTAAATGAATGTTATGGCTTAAAACAACGGAAGTTGATTTTTTGCTCCACGTAAAAGTTCAAAAGGTTGTTCAGCAGGTGACCTTCCTTGGGGGATTCAGGAACCCAGGCTCCTCCCATCTTGTGGCTCCCCCACCCACTAGGTACTCATAGTCCTTCATTTCCAGCTGGTGATTGAGGAGAGGGAGATGAAGACACACCTCACTCACTTCTTAACCACCTGCACCTAGAAGTGACACACCTCACTTCTATTAACACCCCATTGTCAAGATTGTCCTGTGGCCCCACCTGGAGGAAGTGGGCCAGGAATGCAGTCCCTGGATGG
>NW_005265987.1:0-334 GCF_000412655.1 Myotis brandtii | reverse complement strand
TAAATACTCTATTTTAAGTATTTTTGAAAATTCAGTTTAATTACTTTTTTCCCTTGATAATTTTTTTCTTAAACACACAGTCATTAAAGACTACAGTCCATAGTTTTCTAGTGAATGGATTTTTTATGCAGTTTTACAAGTAGATAATGAATCAGTGTATTAATTTTAAAGTTTTGCATTTTTTATTTAAAATGAAAACTGTAAGATATAAGTTGTCTGGAAAACGAGTTTAGGAGAGCGGAGTGTTTTAGTTTTTTGAAAATTTACTTACCTCTAGTATCTTAAGTATATAACTCGATAGGATTTTTCACATGAAGCATCCATTTTAATAACC
>NW_005265986.1:0-334 GCF_000412655.1 Myotis brandtii | reverse complement strand
CAATGATTGTCTCTCATTGATGTTTCCATCTCTCTCTTTATCTTCCTTCCTCACTAAAAATTCAATAAACATATTAAAACCTGCATCAATACATCCCATTTTATTCAAAGCCTTACATGACCGGCTTCACTCTGACCTCATTATGTTATTACTCAAGTCTGGCTCCACTCTGCACTGCCACACTGACCTTTTTACTATTCTGGGAACATACCAGGTGCATTCCTTTCTTATGGCCTTTGTACCAGTTTGTCTGTCTGACTGGTGAGTGCTCTTCCCTAAATCCATATATTTAACTCCTTCACATTGCTCATTTTCTCAAGGAGGCCCACACTAG
>NW_005265985.1:0-334 GCF_000412655.1 Myotis brandtii | reverse complement strand
CTCTCTCTCTCTCTCTCTCTCTCTCTCTCTCGCCCTGACACCCCCTGCTTTTCTCCCCACGGCAGTTCCTTCTGATTTTCCGAAAGGCGGCAGCTGGGGAGCTGCAGGAGGACAGCGGGCTGCACGTGCTGGCCCGCCTCTCCGAGATCGACGTCTCCACCGAGGGCGTCAAGGGGGCCAAGAGCTTCTTTGAGGCCAAGGTGAGGAATGGACGGAAGTACAGAGCCCAGGGTGCTGCCCTGACCCCATCTCAGGGTTGGGGATGGCCGGGGTATGATAGGCCCTGGGTTAGCTCGAGGGTCAGCAACCCTTCCTGCCCTGAGGGGCTGCAGAC
>NW_005265984.1:0-334 GCF_000412655.1 Myotis brandtii | reverse complement strand
TTTTTTGTTTCTTACTAAGAAACTAGAAACAGAGGAAGAATGTTAAGTATCCTTGGCTTCACAATGGTTGGCATAGCAGAGGGCATGATATATGAGATTCTTAGCCAAATTGAACTCAAGAAAGGGCTACAAGCTAAAGATGTCAACTGTAAGCCAATGACTGCTGCCAAAGAAATCCCTAAGGAGTCTAAAATGTTAAATAATTACCTTTCAACTCATACAGTGTGGAGCATGTCAGATATAATCTAGAATTTAGATATGGCTCAGGTTGTTAAGCAACTGAACAAAACTGAGAGGCACCATAAATAGAGACTTGGAGAGAACAATGAGTGGG
>NW_005265983.1:0-334 GCF_000412655.1 Myotis brandtii | reverse complement strand
TTCTTAATCCCTTTACCTTTTCACCCAGCCTCCCAAACCCCTTGCCTCTGGCAACCATCAGTCTGTTCTCTGTAGAGATTAGATTTTTTAGACTTGTTTGCCTTGTTCAGCTTATAGCTCCCTCCTTTTACTCTATGCATTGCTTTTCTAACCTTCGATTCCTGCTCAAACCCTCCTCCCAGTCCAAACTTTTGGTCCTGGTGTCCTGCAGGCTACCCCTCCCCTCTGCAATGCAACCATGGCATGGCATTGATGCCACAAATCACTCTCCTGCTTATTGACAATATTTTAGTCTAGTGCAGTGATGGCTAACCTTTTGAGCTCGGCATGTCAG
>NW_005265982.1:0-334 GCF_000412655.1 Myotis brandtii | reverse complement strand
TTACTTTTGGGTTTGCTTTGCCATAGTGGTATCTGGCCGGTTTGGCGAGAACCTGTGACTCCACTGACTTTTAAAGCTGTGTGTGTCCGTTGCTCCTGACACATGTCCTGCAGAGCAGCCAAGCCTGTGACCTGTGTCTGTCGTCTCCTGGCAGAGTCAATCCATAGGGCCGGGGGCTTGGCGTGGACAGTGAGAGTGAGGGAGCAGGGAGAGTTAGAAAGGAAAGGCAGGGCATGGCATGGGCCGCCACTTCCCTCTCCTGCCTCAGGCTCCTCACCCTGACCTCCATGCTGCTGCGAGTCTCTAGGGCCACTTTCAGTTCCCAGGCACCGAA
>NW_005265981.1:0-334 GCF_000412655.1 Myotis brandtii | reverse complement strand
TCCATCGTTCAGGGGCTGCTGGTCAGCCCTGGCAAACTATTAATTCTTCCAGTCCATTAACATAGGGTGTTTCTTGCATTCATTTATTTTTTTATTAATTTCCTTCAACCCTATAATTTTCAGTGTAAAAAATCTTGTATTTCTTTTTAAAATTTTATTCCAAAATTTTATTATTTCTCATACACTGAAAGAATTATTCTCTTAATTTCATTTTCAATTGATTGCTGCTAGTATATAGAAATAAAATTATTTTTCTATTATCTTCCAACCTTTCTTTTTTTTTCTTTTTTTTTTTTTTTGATCAGCAGCCTAGCCAGGATCTCCAGCCAGGTTC
>NW_005265980.1:0-334 GCF_000412655.1 Myotis brandtii | reverse complement strand
CCACATGCTTGTGAGCTGAGGCGAGTGTCCCAGGGGCTCGTGAAAGAGGCATGCTGGAGGGAAGAAGGGATAGAGGTGCCGGAAAATGAGCTCAGGGGGGCGGCTCTCCGCAGGCGGCTGGGGCCGGGGCCTGGGCAGGCTTGGGGGCTTCCCTTTCATCTGCAGCAGCGGAGCGAAGGCAGTCTTCGAGCGCAGTGGCTGGTGAGTGACACGGTGGTGCTTCTGATGAATTCCGTTTCCTCGGGGACGTGGGAAAGTCATCAGCAGGAAGGGAGCGTGGGAGAAGCGGCAGGCGGGGTTGGAGGAGTGAGAAGAAAGTGCCAGTCATCTAAAG
>NW_005265979.1:0-334 GCF_000412655.1 Myotis brandtii | reverse complement strand
CTCTATCCACTGAGCCAAACCAGTCAGGGCTGATTTCACGATATTAATGTTAACAACATTTAATGAATCCCCCACCATCTCTTTGTGTTCTGGTTCGTAATCATTAGTGATTGGCCCAGTGGGGTATCTGGAAGTCACTGGTTCTATATGGAAGTCCAGACTCATGGTTCTAGAGGGCTGGGCCTGTGGTTGAAGAGCTGTGATAGTGCTGAGTCAGCTGCTGGAGGTTATTCAATGGAAAAGCTATGCTTTCCACCTTCCTTTGTGCAGCTCAGTAGATTCTTTAGTGGAGCTGATGAGACCAAAGGCATGAGTTCAGTCCCCTGCAAGGATC
>NW_005265978.1:0-334 GCF_000412655.1 Myotis brandtii | reverse complement strand
AACAACAACAACAACAACACAGGCCTTTGCAGAGCACTCAGGATATGAACAATGAGTGCAGGGTGTGGGTGTCGTGCTGAGGTTTGGAGTGCTGGCCCTGCAGAGAGGCCTGGATATGAACACCCATGCTGCCATACTGACTGTGTGTGCCTGGGTCGGTTGTCTAACCTGTCTGTGCTTCTGTTTATTCTCTCTAAAATGGAGACAATAGTACCTGCTTTAAAAGATTGATGAGAGGAATAAATAAAATAATACATTCTAGCATGCTTGGCATGGCATCTAGTACATAACATGTGCACAACAAATATTACATATCCCTCGGCCTGGCCTGCGC
>NW_005265977.1:0-334 GCF_000412655.1 Myotis brandtii | reverse complement strand
CAGGGGAGTCGGTAGAGCAGAAGAGAAGAGCCAAACTGAAAACAGGAGTAAGTAAAAGTCTACACATGGAACTGTGCAGCCACAGCCCCTGCTATTTCTTAGCATGTGCTGCCAGCAGGAGATTAGACAGTACTTCTTTGAGGAAAATAGAAAGTCTTGGGGTGGAGTTTCCATTATGAAAGAAAAAGGATTCCCAGTAAATTACTCTTAAAAAGAAGCACCTCAGCCCAGCCTGTGAGGCTCAGTGGTTGAGTGTTGACCTATGAATTAGGAGGTTATGGTTTAATTTCTGTTCAGGCACATGCCCGGGATATGGGCTCGATCCCCAGTAGGG
>NW_005265976.1:0-334 GCF_000412655.1 Myotis brandtii | reverse complement strand
CATGAATTTCATGCACCAGGCCTCTAGTATTCTATAATTTTACAAAACAAGAGAAAGTCTAAATGTATCAATGCAAAATTGTTCTTAATTAGACTAGTTGATATTCTTCCAACTCTTAAAATATTTCTGGAAACTTTGAATGAAACTGTTTCTTTGGTATGTACTTAAGTTATCCACACCCATTTGTCAAAGTGGCTTGCCTTTGTCTAATATTAAATTTGTTTGATTTAATATAAGGGAGTAACAAGAATCTAGTTCTGTGATTCATTGTTTTCCAACTTTGTTTTCTTTTAAATTTTTATTATTATTTTTTAATCAGAGAGGAAGGGAGAGG
>NW_005265975.1:0-333 GCF_000412655.1 Myotis brandtii | reverse complement strand
CCCCGAGCCCTCTGATAGCTCAGATCCCTGACAAGAAAAACCCAAAGACCCCTTCCGGCAGGAACAGTAATTGTGCACACAGACACACAGTCAGTGCCATAAGGCTCTGCCCCAGGTTTGTAGCAGAAGGAAGAGCTGGGGAGAGACCTCAGGGCCCAAATGCTGGGTGGGATGAAGGTCCGGGAGCTGTGAATGCTCTTGGCCTTTGGTAGAGACAAGCCGGAGTCAGGCCTGGGCAGCAGGGCCCGGGATGTGGAGAGGCCCCCAGGTTTCTGGTCAGGTTGGGGCAGCTCTCATGCTACGGCTGGGGCCAGGATGGAGCTGTCCTGAGAC
>NW_005265974.1:0-333 GCF_000412655.1 Myotis brandtii | reverse complement strand
CAGAGCCAGTATCAGGCTGCGTTCAGGCCTCCCTCACTTTACTTAACAATGGCCCGCAGCGCAGGAGCGGGATGCTGGCCTTTCGGCTCTGGCAGGGAGAAGCCGGGAGGGAAGTGTTCCGTTCAGTGAACAGGGGAATTACCTGCTTCACCAGGACAGGGAAAACATGTCTGAATACTTGGCTGGGAAGATCTGCAGTAAGATTGAATCTTCTGTGAAATTGTGGAGGAAAAAGAACTTTGCTGTCGCGCCTCAAACTGCAGAAGTTATGGCCCTCGTGTGTGATGGGTGTTGGTTACGGTGGAAAAGGCATGACGTGTGGGTGGGAGACAC
>NW_005265973.1:0-333 GCF_000412655.1 Myotis brandtii | reverse complement strand
ATTTATACAAACGGGTGGTCAGGCATCCATTTAACTATGAAAAACACAACCCCGATTTAGATGATCAGTTGCAGACCCCCAACTAATAGATTGTAAGCTGATTTTAACCCCAAAAGTCACACATTTATGTGGCTTCGTTTTCTTCCCCTAGGCTTGGAGAACTCCACATACTACAGAGACCAGATCTAAAAAATGTAACACCAATATCACCCATCTTCCATGGTGATACCTTGAGGCTGGCTACACCCACACATGTTTATCCTTAATATTTTCAGTTCCCTTTCACTTTATTTCCCTTGGATTATTTGTATATATGTTTTTTATTTATTATTA
>NW_005265972.1:0-333 GCF_000412655.1 Myotis brandtii | reverse complement strand
ATTTATACAAACGGGTGGTCAGGCATCCATTTAACTAAGAAAAACACAACCCCAATTTAGATGATCAGTTGCAGACCCCCATCCAATAGATTGTAAGCTGATTTTAACCCAAAAGGTCACACATTTATGTGACTTCGTTTTCTTCCCCTAGGCTGGGAGAACTCCACATACTACAGAGATCAGATCTAAAAAATGTAACACCAATATCACCTATCTTCCATGGTGATACCTTGAGGTTGGCTACACCCACACATGTTTATCCTTAACATTTTCAGTTCCCTTTCACTTTATTTCCATTGGATTATTTGTATATATGTTTTTTATTTATTATTA
>NW_005265971.1:0-333 GCF_000412655.1 Myotis brandtii | reverse complement strand
TTGAGCTGGAACCCAAAATTTACAAAAGAGCTGCCCTCCTTCCATGGGTCCTCTGGAATGCCCCGCCTCGCTATATCAAGTCCAGATCGGACTCCAGACTGCAGGCTTGGCCATGGTGGCCTCTGGCTAATTAGGCTTTAACGGGACTGCCAGGGGCTGGATTAGAAGTCTGTGATTGGCAGCACTGCCAGGTCATAGGCTGGAGGGCTGAAGTTCCCCAAAGGAAAGAAGACTGCTGCCATCAGGAAAAGGTGAAAGTATTGGGCACCCAGACCCAAGAGATGGCTCTTGGAGCGGTGCTCAATTAATGCTAATTATTATTAACTACAGGCC
>NW_005265970.1:0-333 GCF_000412655.1 Myotis brandtii | reverse complement strand
GCAGGGCAGATGCTGTGCCTGTGCCTCGCCTCCCTGGTGCCCTTGGGGCTCTGGGCCTGGCAGCCTTGGCCCAGGAAGTAGCATGCCGCCTGCGCCCAGGGGGTCAGGGAGGCTCTTGGCGTCCCCACTTCATCCTGGGTCCCGCGCAGCCTCCCTTCCACCTGGAGCGCTGCCCTGGCACAGGCCTGGTGTGGGCGCTGACTCGGGGCACCAGCCCGCCCTGCAGGTCTCCCCCAGGGGTTGATGGCGAGTAGCATTTCCCAGGGGACCTGATTCGAATGCCTCTCAGTGAAGTCCAAGTGCGTCTCCCTCGCCGTGTGCGCTCCAGGGTCA
>NW_005265969.1:0-333 GCF_000412655.1 Myotis brandtii | reverse complement strand
CTTCACATTCCTGATGTAAGTCTCTCTTCAGACAAGGGTGGTCATTCCGGGCTAAAACCAGCGGGAACAGGACAGAGGAAACGGACATCCGCGATGCTCATGGAGCAGCCCACAATCTTCCTCCTGCGAGGGCTGAGGGCCCTGGGCCTGGGGGACGGGCTGTCATCACACCTACGTGGGCGTGCCGAGGGCGACACCCGCTCTACCGCGCGGCCCACAGACGCTGCCCATCTGTCTCACAGCCTGTCCGCCCTAGTTCTTGGAGGCTTCTGGCATGCTCCTAACTCACCACGCAGCACCGGGGTTCTTTTTTACATGTTTTTATTGATGTCA
>NW_005265968.1:0-333 GCF_000412655.1 Myotis brandtii | reverse complement strand
CCAGCACAGCCCAGGGCCCCATGGTGACCAGCAGCCAAGGTTCCCATGAGGGCAGTCAGTGTAGCAGGGTGGGTCCAGAACTGAGCAGCAGAATCACCCCCAGGGGATGATGACATCAGTGTGATCTCTGTGTCTAAAAGCACCAGGGAATTTTTCCTCCTGGACATGCCCTTGTGGTCTCTGCACCTTCCAGCTGGATGTTGAGAATGACCTATTTCAGAATCAGGGGGATGAAGTGTCCAGATTATTCATAGGTATCAAGGCTGTGAGGAGGAAAGGGCCCAGGGAAGCTTCCAGGGAGAATTGGTGCTGGGCCATGTGTGTGGCTCTGAG
>NW_005265967.1:0-333 GCF_000412655.1 Myotis brandtii | reverse complement strand
GTGAAAACACACCTTTTTAAACATAAACAAATGGAAAAGGTGTATAAAACCTAAGGTGTATTTTTAATTATAGATTAAGCATACATACCATTACGATTCCCATCGGCTGTGCAAGTTTCTGAACACGCCCTCTCTCGCTCGGTTCTCACTCAGCGGTAACAACTGCTCCTCACGCTCCGAGAGGCCTTGCCCTGGTCCTTGTCAGACTCAGAGCTGACCCAGCAACACTGGGTTCCACCCTTCCTGGTCTCTGACTTTTGCCTACTTTTAAATATATTGTATTGAGTTCAAAGAGGAAGGGAGGGAGAGAGACAGAAACATCAATGATGAGAG
>NW_005265966.1:0-333 GCF_000412655.1 Myotis brandtii | reverse complement strand
TGAGAGGAGTGAGAGGTGGTCAGCACTTAGACTTCACCGTGAAATTAGTTTTTAAAGGAAAAGAAAATCTCAGTGTGCTGTAGGTTTCAGTAGGTCCTGATCTTAATAACTGACAGATATGCTTGATTTGAAATAAAGTGAGTCCATCCTCGTACAGGTACAGGTAAGTAAAACCGTTAGAGGATCTCTTCGGTAATCTGCTAAAAAGAATAACAGAGAAAAGGTTTAGAAAGTGAGGATAATAGAGTGTACTGTCGCATTTTAAGTGGGCTGGTCAGGGAGAGCGTCTGGTGAGGGGATAGTTGAGCAGACAGCTGAATGCAATGAAGGAGT
>NW_005265965.1:0-333 GCF_000412655.1 Myotis brandtii | reverse complement strand
GCCAGGCCAGCTGGGCCAGCACTCAGAACAGGTCAGAGACGATGTAGTCGCTGTGGACCCCATCAATCACCCCTTGGCCGTTGTTGTGGACGAACCAGCAGCCCACCTGTGTGCCATTATGGACATCCTTCCTGTAGTCTTTCTGGTAGCCCCTGGAGAAGGGAGACAGATGCTGTGATACACAGGCTAGGCGAGATGGCTGCTACGCTCATGGACCAAGGTTGAAAAAGGGTGTGACTTTGCCAATTCCATAATTCTCTGGCCAAGAATGAGGTTGCATGGTTAGTCCTTCTAGGGGGCTGAGTTTGGCCTTTCCCTGATTCGGAGGGGCCT
>NW_005265964.1:0-333 GCF_000412655.1 Myotis brandtii | reverse complement strand
TTGTTTATCATTGCCTCAGCTTTGACAACATGCTTGGTGCTGCGGGAGACATTAAAAAGACACAGTTCTTGCCTTGGGGCTTACACTCAGATAGGCAAACAAACAAAATGTATTTAAGAAGAGGTAGATTGATCGCAGAGATGCAATTTCCCAGGTGTTTGTATTTGTGCTTTGGGTTCGTTTGGCTTTTAACCAGCTGTGGGCTAAAGAAATCACCAAACTTCCCTGCGGAGCCAGAGCATCGGTGACGAGAGTTCAGCAGGAAACACGAGCCTTGCCCTGCAGAACACAGGGCCGAGCGCCCCGACAACCTAATATTGGGGATCTCTCTCC
>NW_005265963.1:0-333 GCF_000412655.1 Myotis brandtii | reverse complement strand
GGTTGAAGAGGTCAGTAAACACCTCATGAAAAATGCAGGAGTTGAGGAGGAGGAGGATTAGATAACAAAAGGGAAAAGTGAGGACACTGGGCAGGGACAGAGCAAAAACCATGAGAAAGAAGCAGTCCCCATCGTTTTGGGGGAGAGGAGATTCTAGGCTGGAGGTTATGAGTCAAGAAGGGGAGGAGTCGTGAGAAATATGGGTGCATGTAACATCTGGAAGAAGACCGACCAGGTTGAAAAATTTAGGATTTGTCTTGGAAGCACTGAGGACTCACGGAGGTTTTTCCTAAAGTGGTGACGTGATCATCAGTCTTTCAGGACCATCCTTAC
>NW_005265962.1:0-333 GCF_000412655.1 Myotis brandtii | reverse complement strand
TGGAAACCAAATTAAGGAAGTATTTCAAGAGGAGTAATAATGTAATATGTTGCTGCTAGGTAGGGTGATCATATAAGTTATTGTCCAAACTCGACACTTTTGAGAGTAAAAGTGGACATTATTAAGAATTGCTTCAGGATAAAACACATAAACCAACATCATCCCAGGCAAATCAGAGTGTTGTATGGTTGCTTTACTGATAAGTCAATAAGAATTGGCCATTGGGGAATAATCCTCGGCCATAAAAAAGAATGAAATCTTACCTTTTGCAGTAGCATGGATGGACCTAGAAGGTTTTATACTAAGTGAAATAAGTCAGTCAGAGAAAGACAA
>NW_005265961.1:0-333 GCF_000412655.1 Myotis brandtii | reverse complement strand
GTGGGAGGACCAGGGAATGGTCGATGGGGGAAAAAGGAGACATATGTAAGTAATACTTGAAAAAAAAAAAGAAAAAAATGATTATTCTCATGTTCTCAATAAAATTTTATCAAATCGAATTAGACAACAAATAAAAAGGATAAAATGATATCACCAAGTTAATCCTATAATTGTATGATTGGTGTAACATTAAAAATTAACATACTTCACTATGTAAACAAAAAATTAAAATCATATAATCATCTCATTGACAAAATTTCACACCAATTCTTTTTTTAAAGGTTCTTTTTTATTTTTATACTAGAGGCCTGTTGCAAGAAAAGATTCGTGCAA
>NW_005265960.1:0-333 GCF_000412655.1 Myotis brandtii | reverse complement strand
ACATAAAAAAGATAGTGACGGGCTGTTCTTGCAGCTCTGCTGATGCATCTCTACTCTGCAGTAGGTGCAGCCACAGCGGCCCCGGGACCCCTGGGAACTGTGACCTGGGTGTGCTCTCCTCCCCCCAGGAAGCCCGGAGTGTGCCCACCCTCACACCCGGTCTGCTTGCCCTACTCCTGGGCTCCCTGCCCGAGGGGCTCGCATCTTTCACCGCCTCTCTTGGAAACCCACCATCATGTGAACCCGGCTCGCTGGCCTGTTGAGGACTGGAGGTCAGTTGTCCCAGGTGAGGGTGGCCTCTCCCAGCCAGCACACACGGGCCTTGCACTTGAC
>NW_005265959.1:0-333 GCF_000412655.1 Myotis brandtii | reverse complement strand
AAGCACAGCTGTGTGAGCCCAGGGTGTGTGTGTTTCGTTCAAGGGGACTTTGATGCAGCCGCAGGGTAGCCGCCCCTCCGCACCCCCTTTCCTCCCCTGGCCTCCCTTCCCTTCACTGCGGCCGGGGCCTCACTTTCTGGGGCCTTGGGCACTTGGCCTCCAGGGACCACTTCCTCCATGAAAACGCATCAAAAGTCTCTTCTAAGTAAAAGTTCATAATTTTTTCCTTCTGATTTTAAAAGGAATGGAAACATTTTCATGGGCCCTGGGCACTGTGCCTGCTGCCAGCTAATGGAGACATGGGGCCTGCCTTCCTCTCCCCTCCCCTCCCTT
>NW_005265958.1:0-333 GCF_000412655.1 Myotis brandtii | reverse complement strand
TTAAGGGCGACGCCAACACTGAGTCCCGGTCCATGACGATCTCACATGAGACAAGCGAGGTGAAGAGCAGGGAGCAGGGAGCAGCTGAGCTGTGGTCCCTCAGAGACCAGAACCGCGCTGGTCAGGGAGGGGCAGGGGTGGCAGCCGTGTGTCTTGAGCAAAGCGAGGTCGCCTCTCACATACCTTGTAGCCCAGGATCAGGCCGTTCTGGTCCTGCTCGGGCACCGAGGCCCATGTCAGCAGGATCTGGGTCGAGCTGACCGCCACGGCGGACACGTTCCCAGGGGCGGCCGAGGGGACTGTGAAGAGAGTGGAACAGATTAGAAGCAGAGC
>NW_005265957.1:0-333 GCF_000412655.1 Myotis brandtii | reverse complement strand
TATTAGGGTTTTGTATATATAGATTAGAGTTTTGAGACCCATTGCTATTCCTCATCTGTTAGTGTGTAAGTAATTTGAATTTAGGGGCCTTGTGTGACATAATGCTTCCCCCCACACACACACTTCTTAAACACTACCTTTTTTCAGCTAACTGATCAAATCATCTTTTTAAAAAAATCATTATTTGGTCAATTTTTAAAGGAACTTATTGTAGAAAAGGTTGAAAATATAGGTAAGCAAAAAGGCAAATATTAGAAATGTTCATTATTTACTTTCCATAGATAAATCCTGTTAAGATTATTCTGCATTTCCAGTTTGTGTGTGTGTGTGTGT
>NW_005265956.1:0-333 GCF_000412655.1 Myotis brandtii | reverse complement strand
TGCGAGGTGCACAGCTGCAGGCTAACCTGTCAGCATCTGGAATTAGCTCCGTTTTCTCCGTTCCCTCTGGAGACAAGGTCAAGGGCCAGCCTCCAGGAGCAGTGAGACCACGGGACACCAAGCCCTCGGTCAACCCCTCCGGGCTAGTTCTACACGAGAAAGACGGAGACGTGCACCGTGTTGTAGGATGCAATAGCCACTAGCCACGTGTGGCTGTTTAAATCATTTAGAAATTAAATACATTTTACTGAGAAATGGGATGAAATTAAAACTCCCTTCCCCGGTCACACAGGGGCCTGTGCTACCCCACGGGGGGGGGGGGGGGGGGGGGGG
>NW_005265955.1:0-333 GCF_000412655.1 Myotis brandtii | reverse complement strand
TTGTACACCAGCTTCTTTTACCCTCTGGGTGATTTGACAAGATATTCTGAATCATTTATGTAATAAGCTACACTTCTCAAATAGGTGTTTCTGACCCAGTTCAGCTCACAGCCCACTTATGACCTAACATACCTCCAAGAATGACTTAAAAATGGGGATGGCAACTATAAAGATGGGGAGCTCCAGCCTGTCTTCCCCAATATTTAGGGCAGATATTGCTCATTAGTAGCCACACTTGCTCCGCTGCATTGAGACTCAGTCTCAATTCTTTAAAACCTAATACTCAAAGCAACACTGTCAACTAATTGACAGCTAGATGGAAATCTATTTGCA
>NW_005265954.1:0-333 GCF_000412655.1 Myotis brandtii | reverse complement strand
CAGGTCGATGCTCTATCCACTGAGCCAAACCGGCTAGTGCTTCCTTCTCTCCTTGTTTTAGAATGGTTACTTTTCCTTTATATTGTATAACTGGGTAATAATATTAAGCAGAAACTGGAGTTATGGAATGGTCCAGGCAGAGCCACATAGATGGGTATCTATTTGGCCTGACCATATCGGTTCTGACTCATGGTATGGTGAGGGGTAAGATTTTGTATATCGTTTAGAATAAGAAAATATTACAAATAAAAGGAAGCATTGCAAAAATGTGGTTTATAATATAAGATTTCACTAATGAATAGAAGATACCTGTTGTGGCTTTTTATATTTTTT
>NW_005265953.1:0-333 GCF_000412655.1 Myotis brandtii | reverse complement strand
TCAATGCTCAACCACTGAGCCATGCTGGCTGGGCAAGGTTGCACATTTAAATGTAAAACCATAAAACTTCTAGAAGAGTGATTTCAAGTGTGAGGAGGATTTGGTGTATTGTTGCTCTGAGATGGAGGAGTCTATGTGCAAGGACTAAAGAGAGACCTCCAGAAGCTAAAGGCAACATCCAGTGCACATCCAGCAAGAAAACAGGATTCTTAGTTCTATAACTGAAAGGAACCAACTTCTACAAACTACCAGAATGATCTAGGAAGCAATTTCTGTCCCAGAGCCTCTGGATAAGATCCCAGGCCAGCCAACACTTTGATTTCAGTCTTGTGA
>NW_005265952.1:0-333 GCF_000412655.1 Myotis brandtii | reverse complement strand
AAAAAAAGTTGAGAAAACAGTCAGCAAATGACTTGGATATAAGGAGTAAGGGAGAAGAGAAGCATCAAAAATAGGTCCAAAAAAACCACAAAACCCAAAAAACAGAAAAGAAAAAAAACACACAGGAAGATGCTAATGCTTGTGTAGAGACAAAAAATTATGATTTAACAGATGGCTGTCTGTATAGTCCACATTTGGAACCATTTTAGATACAGAAACTGAGGCCCTAGAAGCATGATCTGGAAGGCGACAGTGAAGAGAAGAGAAAGCTAAGCTCAAAGGAAGTTGCGACTCTGAAAAGTGAGCAGAAGAGGGAAAGAGGGGCCTGACAGG
>NW_005265951.1:0-333 GCF_000412655.1 Myotis brandtii | reverse complement strand
AAAAAACCTCATGAAGCTGGGCACACTAACTCAGTCATTCGGATCAGTGGTGTCTACCTTATGCTGCTTCGATTACATACACACAGGCTACGTAATTGGAGTACACCTAAGCTAAGTCCCCTGCATAAACTTTACCTTTTCCTTTAGGTGATTTAGGTCTTGTTATCGTTGTCTGATTGGAATTTGAAGTAGATGTTTTCACTTCTGAGTAAATTACCTGTTCTTTTATTTTTGAAGATCAAAACAGAGATGTGGTTACTTCTACATATTCACACTATTTCTCAAAAAGCATGTAGACTCTTTAAAAAAATATATATTTTATTGATTTTTTTT
>NW_005265950.1:0-333 GCF_000412655.1 Myotis brandtii | reverse complement strand
ACACTGTCCATGGTTGTGAACAAATTCCAAAACAAAGCGAATGTTCGACAACACGGAAAGGACAAACAGGACCGGTTCATTGCTGCATGCTGAGCCCAACGTGAGAACTTGTCAGACTATCGTATCGATGACCTCACAGTCGTTAAAGGAAACGAACTGGAGCTACACCGCTAGACCTCAAAACCCAATGTCAAATGTTCCAAGATGTGCTCATAGATGCACATCTGTATAACAATGGAACCAATGGCATTAAAGGAAAGTGGACAAGCAGCAAATTCACAGCACTGGTGGCCTCTGGGGGCCAGGAGTGCAGGGCACAGGCTGGGGACAGAG
>NW_005265949.1:0-333 GCF_000412655.1 Myotis brandtii | reverse complement strand
TGTGAAAACTTGGAGGGCTGAGGCTATCTTATTCATCTTTGTATTTCAGCAATTATTATAGTATCTGGCATTGAATTAAATTTAGTATTGAAAACTAAATACACTAATAAATAGTAAATGATTCAGAAATATAATGGATACATGAGTATAACTAATTAATGCAAGCTGAACTAAATATACAATTCAACTGTTAAATTATATGGGTCTTTCTGTAAGCATATGATAAATGACACAAATGAATTCATACTTTGTCTAGCTATCAAATCTGAGTTCTGATTAGACTATTTTTTCTTCAATTCCCCTATTCCAGGTTTCTATGTGGTACTCAGATTA
>NW_005265948.1:0-333 GCF_000412655.1 Myotis brandtii | reverse complement strand
ATAACATAACATAACATAACATACCCCCCGAGAGATGGTGAAATGAGACACATACTCTGGGGAGCCCAGTCACAGAACACTGCGCCCCAAACAGGGGGGCGGAGGCAGGGCTCCCAGTCTCCCGGATCCTTCCGAGGACGGTGCCCACGAGCCCTGTGCTCCGTCACCGCGGCATAGGCGGGGCGCGTGGGGCAGGAGAGACGCGGCGGAGACGGTTAGTGGTAAACAGAGAACCGAGTCTCTCAGTAGTGTGTACTTGACGTTCATGCCGACGGTCGTCGACGGACGTTCGGAATATTCTCTGGGGCGGAGAGATGAGTCTGAGATAACAGG
>NW_005265947.1:0-333 GCF_000412655.1 Myotis brandtii | reverse complement strand
GGTGTATTTTACACACACCGACAGGCCTTCTTTTTAGTATAAAGTGTAATGAGATCTCAGAAATGGATGCAGCCACAGTACCACCGCCATCCTCAGGACGTGACACGTTTCCGTCAGCCCCACAATGAACCTGACAGCGTGGCCACAGAGCACACATGTGTGATCACTTTATGGAAATCCCCCCAAACAGGCACGGCGCAGGCTTATTAGCATCACACGCAGCTGTTGTATGTACCAAATACACAGGTTTTCCTCTCGTTTAGCCATTTCTCAGAGACCCCATCCTTTCTGCAGAATGTCACCCCCTGATTGCTGGGAAAACAAGAAGAAATG
>NW_005265946.1:0-333 GCF_000412655.1 Myotis brandtii | reverse complement strand
CATGTTCAACATTCACACTTGGCTCTCCGGACCATTGCAATAGCAACTTGAAAGACACAGTCTAAAATATACCACAGGCTCCCTCCATGGCTCTGGCTCTATCATTCATCCTGCTTAAAGCGGCCACCCCACAAATTTATGCTGCATTTTCTCTGATTCTCTCAGTAAACAACCTTGATAAAAGGAATGAGGAGTGAGACCATTAGGACTCCTGGTAACACATTTGTAATTCACTACAGAAGGGGACCAGAATCGCTGGATGGACAATGGTCAGTGGACATCAGAGGAGATTCTAAAATTTTCTGGGGGAGGAACCCAAAATGTATGTGCAGA
>NW_005265945.1:0-333 GCF_000412655.1 Myotis brandtii | reverse complement strand
TGTGTGTGTGTGTGTGTGTGTGTGTGTGTGTACGAAGCACAACAGTCCCAGACAGCGGGGATGCCAGCTGGGACAGTTCTACACAGTATCCCGCCAGTGTCCCATGGTTTCCCAGTGATGCTTCCATGTGGTGAGTAAAGAGCTGCCCATGCAAAGCACCTTGGCTGGGGGAGAGGAGAGGAGGCCCTGACACGGTGCACCACAGGAAGCCCCAGAGATGGCAAACGCATGCATGTGTGTGTGCATGTGTGTGAGTATGCATGTGCGTGCACATGTGTGCATGTGTGAGTACGTGTGTGCGTGTTTGCATGTGTGTGAGTGTGCATGTGTGTG
>NW_005265944.1:0-333 GCF_000412655.1 Myotis brandtii | reverse complement strand
ACCCGAAATCACCATCAATGGCAACTGCATCGCTTCCTGTGACAACTTCTGCTACCTGGGCAGTCAGCTGGCTACGGATTTATCGATCGGTCGAGAGCTTCGTACGCGTGTGGCCAAAGCAAGCTGTGCTTTTGGTCACCTTGAAAAACGTGTCTGGAATAATCGGAGTCTTAAGCTACCCACAAAGATTGCAGTATACCGAGCAATGGTGCTATCTACACTTCTATATGGATGTGAGACTTGGACGCTGTACCGCAAAGACATCCGCTACTTAGACCAATTCCACATGCAGTGTCTTCGCCGTATCCTGCGAATTCATTGGTCGTCAATGAC
>NW_005265943.1:0-333 GCF_000412655.1 Myotis brandtii | reverse complement strand
GTCTGCACTTTCTAATCCAGTAGCTGTTCTCACCCGCTCCCACCCGCCCTCCCATCTGGTGACCATCCATGTGTTCTCTGCAGCTATGACGGAAAAGTCTTACAGGCAGGGGTTCACTTACTCATCTTTCTGCTTCCCTCTCACAATAGCCCAGCTCCGGGCACACAGAGGCGCGGGGACAAACTCGGGGCGTGAGCGCTGGCGCCCCGAAGGGGGACGGGGCCAGGGACCCTCGGGGGACCTGGGAGCCGCCTCATCTTGCTTCGGAAGGTTTGACAGAGACGGACACTCTCAAGTTGGGTCTTTGAGGGGAGATGGCACTTGGCAGCGAGG
>NW_005265942.1:0-333 GCF_000412655.1 Myotis brandtii | reverse complement strand
CCAGCTCTTCCCTGCACATCTCAACTCTGTGAAGGGGATGCGCTTCTCCTTTCCCCTTCACAGAGTCCCTCGCACCTGGTTGATCCAGGACACACCTTCCCGGGCCCCCCCTCGCACCTTCTTCACCGCCAGGCTGCTTCTGACCCCGGTGCTTTGATGAAGCGTGTTCTGCCTTCTGCCTGTAGCGGGATCCTCCAGCCCAAAGCCCCTCCTCACACACCTGTCACTGACGCCTGAATCCTGAAATGATCTTCCAATGTTGACCAAGTCCCCCTGCCATCGGCACAGGGAGGGGCCCTGGGGAACTGTGATATCTGAGAGGAAGGATGGAAA
>NW_005265941.1:0-333 GCF_000412655.1 Myotis brandtii | reverse complement strand
TACTTACCCAAGGAAAAAGAAAGCATATGTTCCTGAAAATATTGTACATGAGTGTTCATAGCGTCTTTTTTGTAGTAGCCAAAACTAGAAACAATCCAAGTTCCCAGCAACAGGAGGCTTCTATCCATACTACTCAGCAACAGAAGAGCACATGCTGCCCCGGCAGGTGTGGCTCAGGTGGGCATCGTCCCAGGCACCAAACGGTTGCGGGTTGGATTTTGGTCGGGGCACATTCCTGGGTTGTGGGCTTGAGCCCCAGTGATGGGCGTGCAGGAGGTAGCCAATCGCTGTTTCATTCTCTCCCTCTCCCTTCCACTCTCTCTAAAAATTAAT
>NW_005265940.1:0-333 GCF_000412655.1 Myotis brandtii | reverse complement strand
TAAACACTGAGGGATTTCACATAAAAATGAGGGTTTCTGGCTTCTTTTAGAAAAATGGAGACTTTGGCCATTGGAACTGGCAGTCCATCATGGAGACAGCTGGCTACCGCTGTCATGCCTGTCCTTCAGATCTTGTCTAAGCTCTGCAGTTTGCCCCAATCCCCACCATTCCTTATTGTATACAGTCCAGCTACTGTCCCCATTAGCTGCCCTGATGCTACCTTAGCATCTTCATTTAGGCCCTCAGCCCAGCCTACTCCTTGGTTGGCCCCTGTCTGCATACCCCCCAGGACGGGGAGCTCACTGCCTCCCACCAGCTTCTGGGGACTCCTC
>NW_005265939.1:0-333 GCF_000412655.1 Myotis brandtii | reverse complement strand
GGGGCTCCAAGAGGAGGTGGAGGGGCAGGGAGGACGCCAGGGGAAGCAGTGGGCCTGGGCCAACTATCTGACCGCACGGGTCTCAGTCTTCCCATCTGTGAAGTGGGCCTAATGTCAGTGTTGCCAGAAACAAAGATCTCTAGTTTTCTCAAACCATTCGAGGCATGACAGGAAGAACAAGTACATAGAGTTACAGGCTCTGCCAGTTACTATGTGAATGAATCTTTGCCTGGGTGTGAGTCCTAGGCGTGACTCTTGAGAAGGGCTGAGCAGTAACATTCCCCTTCTCAACTTCTCTAAACTTCAAGTCTCTCAACTATAAAAAGGGGTAAT
>NW_005265938.1:0-333 GCF_000412655.1 Myotis brandtii | reverse complement strand
CCAGAGGGTGGAGCTTCTAAGCCCTTGTACTTTGTCTTCTGGATGCAGATGTCTCTGTTGGGACAGAAAGAAGTAAAATTAGTCCACCCTCCACCTTTAAGTGATTCACTCATACCGGAGGGAAAGTCAACATTGGAACAAAAGCGACCAGTTTCATATGCCTGTATCTATTCTAAACCCACACTCCCTGAGTTACCATCAATTTAGCTAAAGCCCCCCAAAAAACTAGCTTCCAAAATTATAAGAACTATAGCAACCCCTCATGCCAGAGTTTCTCACCCTCGGCACTAGTGACATTTGGGGCAGGACAATTCTGTGTCATGTGGGGCTGTC
>NW_005265937.1:0-333 GCF_000412655.1 Myotis brandtii | reverse complement strand
ACATGAATGTCAGCTTGTAAAATAGTGATTACTAATACTGCCACACTGAGGCCTGGGTACACAAAGACACTCAATGTGTCACATGCCAGGGAGGATGAGAACGTATTTTTTTAATTGAGGAAAAGTTACTTCAAATCAACTCAGGGCTCTATTAGGAAGGATGGGGCAGGGGTTGGGGTGGATATTGTTTGATTGGCAACAAGCAAGGTTAGGCCCATATGGCAACTTGACTTCCAGGAGTTTATCCTACAGAACCTGTTGGTGCCCTCACCTAGACCCCTGGGGATCCCCACCATTTTGGCATGCTCATGCCCCCAGCAGTTGTGGGTGCTG
>NW_005265936.1:0-333 GCF_000412655.1 Myotis brandtii | reverse complement strand
ATCAATGTGAGAGAGAAACATCCATCAGTTGCCCTCTATTCATGCCATGACCAGGAATTGTACTTGCAACCCAGTTATGTGCCCTGACTGGGAATCAAACAGGCCACCTTTCAGTGTATAGAACAACATTCAACCAACTGAGCCACTCCAGCTGGGCTATCTGTGATTTCTGACTGAACAGAAAGAGGTGGTCCACTGAAACACAGAAATCCAGGCAGCCAGAGTCAGAGGGCTGCTTTAGGAGGTGGTGTTGCACATTCAGGAATGAAAATGCAAAAGCAGGGTCAGTACCAAGCAAAGAAGTCACCTCAGACCAGCAGGACTGCAGCAGAA
>NW_005265935.1:0-333 GCF_000412655.1 Myotis brandtii | reverse complement strand
AGAGAGAGAGAGAGAGACATTGAGACATTGATGTGTGACACGTGGATTGTTTGCCTTCTGCATGCACCTCTAAAATTGACCTGCAGCCTAAATATGTGCCCTTGACCAGGAATGGAATTCAAAACCCTTCATTGCTTGGCTGATGCTCTACCACTGAGATGCAGTACCATGGCCTTTGCCCATTCTTTAATTGGATTGTTTGTTTGGTGTTAAATTGTGTGAGTTACTTATATATTTTAATATTAACCCCTTGTTAGAGCTGTTGTTTGAAACTATCATCCCCCATTTGGTTGCTTGCCTATATGTTTTGTTTTTCATTTCTTATGCTGTGCA
>NW_005265934.1:0-333 GCF_000412655.1 Myotis brandtii | reverse complement strand
AATTGGTACAGCCACTATGGAAAACAGTGTGGAGGTTACTCAAAATTAAAAACAGAACTACAATATGGTCCAGCAATTCAATTTCTGGGAATATATCCAAAGGGAATGAAGATGTGAAATGTGATACATATATAAAGACATATATTATAACTTTTGTCCAATTAATATGCATATATGTATATATATATTACATATATTATATGTATATACACACACAACACATGCACTCACATACAATGGACTATTATTCAGCCATAAAAAGGAAATCCTACCATTTGTGACAACATGCATGAAACTTGAAGACATTATGCTAACTGAAATAAGTCAGACAAA
>NW_005265933.1:0-333 GCF_000412655.1 Myotis brandtii | reverse complement strand
AAATTTTTGTGCACCAGGCCTCTAGTATATATATATGAGAATTCTCAGTAATTCCCACTATTTTGAGTAATTTCTTAGAAAATACTTCTGCAATAGAAAAAGCTAAAACCAATAATGGAAATCCCAGAATCTAGATATTTTTGAATCATGTTAAAAAGTTACTTTTTATGGTGTCAATTTTAAATAGTTTTATTTAAAAGTTATTTTTGAAATATGTTTCTTAGATCTCTGAACAGATGGCACTGCTATGAAATCTTCAAAACTACTGTTAATTTGTTTTCATAAATTTACTAAAATAGAAAAAAATGTTGAACTGGTAAAAAGTGTATATCT
>NW_005265932.1:0-333 GCF_000412655.1 Myotis brandtii | reverse complement strand
GGATGAACTCCCATGTTTTAAACTTAATTTCTGTAGAACATAACTGTACCAACTTAATAGAATCTATATTAAGAGACTATGAGAACAGAGAGGGGTAAAACCTGAAAATGCTGAATTCTAATCACACTCCTAAGATTGGTGAAATTGATAGTGAGTCGCAATTATAAGGTCGATATCAGTATCACTTAGTAAAGTTTGTTTGAAGAATGGCTTCTTTGGCCTCAAGGCTACACCCTCAATCCAGGTGAAGTTTATCACCCCAAAAAACTGTTGAGAAACTGATAAGCCAGCTTATCCTCAGTTATAACCATTGAGTACATGGATTTTTTCCCC
>NW_005265931.1:0-333 GCF_000412655.1 Myotis brandtii | reverse complement strand
CCCTCTCCCTTCCTCGCTGAAATCAATGAAAATATTTAAAAAACAAAAGAAAACAAAGAACATCCAGGTGTGTCCCCAGCTCAGACCCCAGGGAGCTCTGACCCAGTCCCAGGGACAGATGTCTGTGCGTAAACACTTAAAGAGAGGCTTTGGCCGAAGTGCTGGGACATGTCGGTTCCCGTGGCCGACATGTGAGAAGCCAGAGTGGCTGCGGGCTTCTTCTCGTTTCAGGACAGAACCTCAGCTTTGGGGTCTCCAGCTGCCAGGGACACAGCCCTGGCAGGGAGGGCCACAGGCAGCAAGACCTGGTGGCAGTGCAGAGGGGGCAGTGCC
>NW_005265930.1:0-333 GCF_000412655.1 Myotis brandtii | reverse complement strand
CAAACGTGGCGAAATAATCAGTTAATATTATCTGACATGTACTTATTACATCTATACATGTTTAATCCAAGCAAACCCTTAATTTACATAAAAATGAATTACATTTACATGTAATCTTCGGTTTAAAAATTCGATTTCATCGGCTAACAAGAACTCAAAGAGATGCTCACCATGACTAGTCACAAGAAAATGCAAATCAAAACCACAAAGCGATTCCACTTCACACTCACTAGGATGGAAAGAATCTAAAAAAGGGAAAATGACAAGTGTTAGTGAGGATGGGGAGTAACTGAAACCCTTATACATTGCCAGTGGGAATGTATGCAGCCACTA
>NW_005265929.1:0-333 GCF_000412655.1 Myotis brandtii | reverse complement strand
GGGACAGAGGGCAGAGACAGACCGGATAAATGATTGCTGGACCTGCATGCCACGAAGTGTTCTCTATTTCTTACAGAAAGTACTTAGCAACCTTTCAGTGTGTCCTTATTGCCAATGTTCCAAAGCAAGAAGTTATATATTGCTACAGAAAAACAGTTGATGGCATTATAGAAAATAAATTGGTGGTGGCAAGTTTGGAGACAGGGGGACCTGCTGAAAACTATTTTTCAAGCTAGAAATTATAATGATCCTAACAGTGGGAATGGTCAGGAGAGGACAAATTAAAAACCTGTTATGCGGGTAGAACTGCCAGTGGTGGTAGCAGCAGTGACA
>NW_005265928.1:0-333 GCF_000412655.1 Myotis brandtii | reverse complement strand
CCCCAAAGTACTAGTGGCCGTGGGAGGGTTGAGCTATCACTACACAGCCAGGAACAGGGAGGAATGGAAGACCGATGAGATTGTTCAAAGCAACCTAAGCAGGCAACCTCCCTGCATCTCAGATTCCCCATCTCAGACTGGTTCTTAGACTTCTGACTTTTAGCTCAATAGTAAGGAAACCTTTGCTGCTACCAAAGCTGCCTCAAACAACAAAAAGCACTCTAGGGCTATATCAGGTGCCTTTTCTGGGTTCCCCACCTGAGTTCTCCATCCTCCCTTTGAGCCCCACAGATTTCCAAAGGAATTACAACCACACTGTAACGTGTGCCACAC
>NW_005265927.1:0-333 GCF_000412655.1 Myotis brandtii | reverse complement strand
ATTTCTCGTAACTGAGCGTACTGGTACTGTATATAGCCCTTGAGTGCTATATTCTCTGTAGCATTTCACGAGAAGTACTGTGAAATACAGTCATCTCCAAGCACACCTGCTCAACAGACTCCATTTTTAATGCCTTGGTAATTAGCCAGCACTGATTCCTTCCTTCTGTAAACTAAGTTTTTCTAAGTTTCTTTTAGCTGGGTTTTTAATCCAGGTTGTTAAACTTAACTATGTTTTTCTAACTTTTCTGTTGGGTTAATTATCATCTATATATCTGAGATTAAGAAATATGACCTACTGATTTAATGGTCACTGTGTAATTTCCTTAAGCAT
>NW_005265926.1:0-333 GCF_000412655.1 Myotis brandtii | reverse complement strand
GGGGGAATCACCTAAGAAAACATTCATTGATGTTATTGCTTTGAAATATACATTGAATGAGAAAATCAATATGTTAAAAAACAAATTGTTTCATTCAGAGACTTAATTTTGGCAAAAAACATCTATTGATAATTTGTTGGGTAAAACCAAAAAAGTCAGGATAAAAAATTAAAATAATGTGGCCCAAAATAACCCAACCCACAGGTACCTTCAATTATTTGGTATGTTATATAAAGCACCAAGTGAGATACTTCAGAAATTAAAAATTAATGTTATGTTTTCTTGGTTTTTAACAGTGATCAAAGACATTAAATGTTCAAACTAGCATGCCTA
>NW_005265925.1:0-333 GCF_000412655.1 Myotis brandtii | reverse complement strand
ATCTTATAAAAGATGGATGACTTTTCAAATCTAGACACTTTTCCTCAGTTCACATACATCTCCCTATAGTATCGGCTCTACTGTCTGTTGTTTCTTGAATCCTTGTATCTCTTAGGACCTCTCCCACCATGCTACCCTCAAGATGCAGATGCATTTTCCTACTGTATTCAGCTTCTCTCTTTTTTTTCTATAACCGTGGGCATCGTTAGTTCTCCATTTATTTTCTCTCTTTTTTTTCTAGAACAAAAGCACCTATCTATGCAGATGTCATATTTTGTAAAAATAAATAATTTCAGTTACAGTTTGTTCATGTATAAATGTCAGAAAATAAAC
>NW_005265924.1:0-333 GCF_000412655.1 Myotis brandtii | reverse complement strand
AGTCCCGCGTGTGCCCCCAGCGCCTCCCCGGGACGCGGGAGGGGAGACCCCTGGGAGAGACGGTGGCGTGTGGGAAGCCGGCTGATTCCCGCCGCAGAGCGAGAGGGAGGCGGGAAAGCGCCTCCAGACGCAAACAGATGCCTGGGCCTCGGGACCATCTCGCTGGAAGGGGTGCTCCTCTGGAAGGTGCCCGACCCGCTGCCGGCCCCACCCAGGCCCGTCCGCACTGACCGCCGTGGGGGCCTGTTAAACACCCCAAAGGGATGGGCAGGCCTGAAGGGGGTCCTAAGAGTGTGTTTTTTTAATATATGTTTTATTGATTTCAGAGAGGAA
>NW_005265923.1:0-333 GCF_000412655.1 Myotis brandtii | reverse complement strand
ACCAGTAGACACAATTGAGCCCTCTGAGGAGAATAAGCTCAGTTTTCAGAGAGAGATTTTTGGACAGATGGAGAAGAAGCCAGTCACAACATAAGAAACTGGATAATCACTCCTGTCTCTGAATATGCTCAATTCCAATAAAGAGGCTTTTCATTTGGGGTGAAAAGAATAATGTCCTATGATGCTACTAATCATGTTAAATTACGATGATCTATTCACATCTTAGACAGCTCGGCTCAGCAAGCAGTTTTCTTGCCACTTATAGAAGCAGATAGGCAAGTTCATCACAGGAGAAAGGCTCAGATGGAAAAGTGGCCAGACACAGGAAGGACT
>NW_005265922.1:0-333 GCF_000412655.1 Myotis brandtii | reverse complement strand
CAGCTTTCCCCGTGTTCACTGGGACACTCCCTCTCGGGGCCCGGAGCTGCGATGTAAGAAGTTCTCCTTCCCTGTGGCTTCCATGCTGTGAGGAAGCCCAAGCCTTCACATGGAGAGACCACCTGGAGGCGATGAGATCAACAGCTAAGGCATTCCATCCAGCTCTGAGTCAGCCCAGCCCAGACACCAGACATGTCAGGGATTTTTCCAGAATCTTCAGATGACTCCAGCCCTCAGCCATTCAGGGCAACCCCAGTTGTCAGAATCTGCCCAGCGGAGCCCCCAAGCGCCATGAAATAGGGACCAGCAATCCCCACTGTGTCCTGTCTGAAT
>NW_005265921.1:0-333 GCF_000412655.1 Myotis brandtii | reverse complement strand
TTGTCTTGATATGGATAATTGGGAAAGAACAGGGAATTGTAGAAAAGGGGGTGGGTGGGTGGAGTGAGATGGGTTTAGTGCCAACTTTTCCTAGTTCTGTGACATCAAGCAAGGCACCGAACCTTCTACACCTCAGTCTTTTATCTCTAAAGTGGAGACAACCATTCTCCCAGGATCACTGTGAGGGTTTGATTTGCGAGCACAGGGAGCCCACAGCGATGTTGGTGTCTGTGTTAGGTCTGATCAAATAATTGCTCCATACCCCCTCCCCTGGGAACTGACCTGTAGGCCCTTCCCAATGGACATTCCACTTGCTGAGACCATTCTCTCTCC
>NW_005265920.1:0-333 GCF_000412655.1 Myotis brandtii | reverse complement strand
CGCTGCTGTGGGTGAGATTCAGGATCATCGACCACAGTGATGGTCAAAACCACGTGAGTGGCACCCCAGGCCGTGGTGCAGAGCAGGTGGGACACGCCCACCCGAGGGGGAGGGGAAAGGCCCTCACATCTCCCAGAGCACCTGGCTGTGAAGCCCTGTGGGCAAGGCAGGGGCTCAGGAGGGGGAAGCGCAGGGGTCCCGGGGGCTCAGAGGGAAGATGGGCCATCTGCTTCCCTCGCTCACCCGCAGGCGCAGCCCAGACTTAGCCTGGACATTGGGAACGACAGCTCTCAGCATAAGAAACACGCAAGCCCGTGGAGAATTTTATAAAAA
>NW_005265919.1:0-333 GCF_000412655.1 Myotis brandtii | reverse complement strand
TTCCTGAGCTAGTATAGGCTAGTAGAGGTTAGGATCTTCTGTAGTGACAAATGGCCCCACAGTCTTATTGGCTTATGACAGCCAAAGATTATTTCTTACTCACGTTACTCATTACTCAGCCCTCACCGGTCAGCGGCAGCTCTACTCCACGTGTGTCTGTCTGTTCTGGGATCCAGGCTGATGGAACAGCCTCTATTTGAAACATCTCCAGCCTCATGGCAGAGGGAAAAAGAACCTGGTGGCTCCAAAAGCTTCTGCTCACCTTTCATTGGCCAGAGCAAGTCACATGGCCAAGCCTGACATTGACAGGACAGAGGGCAGTAGATATTTTTG
>NW_005265918.1:0-333 GCF_000412655.1 Myotis brandtii | reverse complement strand
AGGCAACTCAGAAACAGTGGGACACAGGGAGTATCTAGCTCACAGACACCCCCCTGCCTAAATCCCGCTTGTTTACCATACTTAATTCAGATCAGGCTCAGGCAGCATCCTAACATCTCCTTCCTAAAGCAGATTTCTCTGTCTGAATCTTAGGCAAGGAAGGAGGAAGGATCCAAGGTTCTTTTTTGAGTCCTTTGTTTCTAAACAAAAACTTAAAATCAATATCCCCAAAAGCATATTCAGGGTGGCAGAGTATTGGTCCCTTCACATGTTAGCAGGCCCTATCTGCTTAGACTGGCAATGCGTTGAGCTACTGGGGTTATTAAGAGAAGG
>NW_005265917.1:0-333 GCF_000412655.1 Myotis brandtii | reverse complement strand
TCAATTCTTTCACTTCACAGTTCATTTTCAGTCCTCATACAACTGATGCCATCATTATTGGATCGGCAGGGAACTTCCAGTTCATACGGTAAAAAGAAAACCCCATAGAACCGTGACACTGAGCTGTGCTTAATAATGCTAGGAGTCACAGTGAGAAGTAATATTTGAGTTGACTTCTGCCGGATGAGTTAGAATGAACAAAGGTTGATTCGGTCTATCTTAAGCATTGGAAGTGAGGGCAAAAGTTGTACAAGTTGAGGCTGGAGAAGCAGGTTGGGTTCTAGACAGTACAGGGTACAGAGTCTTAAAGGCCGAGGTAAAGAGTTTTTTACT
>NW_005265916.1:0-333 GCF_000412655.1 Myotis brandtii | reverse complement strand
TGTGTAATGGTGACTTGTCTTTCTTTCTCATAAGGTCTTACTGTAACCACGGGGCCCACACCACAGACATACTAAGCAAACATATACACTTGTCAGAAACATGTGCATTGGCCTACCACTCACCAACACACTAGGGCTCCATCCAGTACACATAAACTCTGTCCTAGCTAACACACACACTCTCTCGCTCTCTTGCTCTCTCTTTCTCTCACACACACACTTATATTTTATCCAAACATAAATATATATAACCTATCCCTATACAAACCACTTTTTCAAAAATATATCCTATTCATAAATAGGTATACATGTCCCAATAAAATGAAGCCCTCT
>NW_005265915.1:0-333 GCF_000412655.1 Myotis brandtii | reverse complement strand
ATGGAGAATAGAGACAATGCCAGTCCCTGGGGTTTAGAGAAATGGACATCTTTTCTCTAATGTGTTCCTGCCTGATTTTGCAAATCAGAATGGGGACCACCTCAGAAAAAGCATGCAAAGATTATTCAACTAGGAATGTAGGAGACTAGATGTGTCAGGGAGCTCTATGGGGATGGGAGGCTGGGGGTTCGATAAGTGAAAGAGAGGGGTTAAAGGATAGCTTTCCATTCCCAAAGACTTGGAAGGTCTCTTTCTTTTGAAGTTAAGGGTTTTGCCTTTTGTTTATGGAGCTCTTGACTGGTGTAGAGAATTCAGGGTAGGGACCTTAGGAGA
>NW_005265914.1:0-333 GCF_000412655.1 Myotis brandtii | reverse complement strand
AATCATTTCAGCAGAGAGTTCATAATTATTTAGTAACAAAACTAATTGGAAAAAGCCCACCTGCTTGGATGAGGGCTACTGGGCTAGGAACTTTCTGCAAGGCTGCGGGCAGCACTCCTGGGCTGACCTGCACTTGCTGTGTAAGCTCTTCCTATTCAGGAAAAGGTTGCTTTTTTACAGGCCCCATAATGTGGGATCATCACACATTCCAACCAGGAAGCAGAGCTCAAGGCTTCTTGCTTGTTGCATCTCCAAGAAAATGGAGATGTGCAAAGATCAAAACCATATGGAGGACTCCTAAGTGAGCTTTCTCTTCCCTTGGTGCTTATGCTG
>NW_005265913.1:0-333 GCF_000412655.1 Myotis brandtii | reverse complement strand
CCTTATTCCAGTCCTGGAAAAGGTTCAGCTGGGGGTTGAGTAGGGCTAAAAGCAGGGCCAGTTCCATTCCCTGGTGGAGGTGAATCCAATGCAGCATCAGGCTAGGTTCAGTCCATCAATCTATTGTGTGGGTTCCACATGGCTATGAACTACATAAGGGAATGCAAGGGAGTACACTCCTTGCAGCACGAGTCCCAAGAGCCTGAAAAGACCAAAAACATAAGAGGCGGGACTTTCTTTGTTTTGGAGTTAAGTGTTTCAGACTTTGTACCTTGCAGTGGCCATGTCTATTATGAGCAATGATTAGTGTGACTGACAGGTAAGCACCTTCTC
>NW_005265912.1:0-333 GCF_000412655.1 Myotis brandtii | reverse complement strand
GCCCAAATCTACACCATGTGCACCATCCCTTCCCCAAACCCCCTTCCATTCCCCCTTAAGGAAACTGAGTCCTCATCAAGCCACGTGACACAAGTTCTGGTGACATCGTCGGCTTTTCTCAGGGGGACCCGGGAGGTGTCAGAGCAGCCTGGGGCCCTGTGCATGTCCCCCTCCCCATGGCCACTCTTCAGGGCCAACAGGGCTGGGAGGGAGGCAGAGGCTGAGGATGAGCAGGTCCCTCGTGGAGACAGGGACGCTGGAGTCTGAGAGGGTGGGAAGACCTTGGACAGGTCTGGAAGCAGCTGGGGGAGATTGTGGGTACCTTTTGGCCCT
>NW_005265911.1:0-333 GCF_000412655.1 Myotis brandtii | reverse complement strand
AATTTATTGTTTGGGGTATTATATTTAGCTTTTTGGTCCATTTGAGTTAATTTTTATAAAGAGACAAACAGTAAGCAAGTTTAATTCTTCTTCATGTGGCTTTCCAATTTTCCAGCACCATTTTTTGAAGAGACTTTCTTTCCTCTATCATATGTTTTCAGCTCCTTTGTCAAAAATTATTTGCCCAGGAGTAAAAAATGGCAGCCGAATGGGCAGAATGTTGTGAACCTCCTCCTGGGCCAGACTTTTCCTCCTCCAGGAAAAGCAACTACTGGCAAATTGGAGATACATCATAGCAGAATTAACAAATTAGACACAGCTGAGGAGACCATT
>NW_005265910.1:0-333 GCF_000412655.1 Myotis brandtii | reverse complement strand
CCATCCATCCATCCATCCATCCATCCATCCATCCTATGGATATCTATGTATCCTATGATATCCACCCATCCTATGGCATCCACCCATTCTATGGCATCCACCCATCCTATGACATCCACATATCCTATGGCTACCATCCATTCTATTGTTATCAATTCATCCTTTGGATAACTATCCATTCTGTGGGTATCCATTTATCTATGGCTACCCACCCATTCTATGCTGTCTGTCAAGCCTATGGCTACCAGTCCATCCTATGGATATTCATGATCCAATGGCTATCATCCTACCTATTCTATCCATTCATCCTATGGCTACCAATCCTCCTATGGA
>NW_005265909.1:0-333 GCF_000412655.1 Myotis brandtii | reverse complement strand
CTATTTTATCTTGCATCTGTTGCAGCACTTTCTTACCCTTGTGTATATCTCTTTCAATATTTTATTTTTTTTAAAAGATCCGCTGTTAAAAATACCAGCAGAGACTGTAAAGAGAAAGAGCACAAACCTGCTGTGAGGACAGCCTAACCGCTGAGAAGGGCGCCCTTCCTCCCGTGCCCTTGGCCCTCTTTGCACTGTCCTCCCCCACGGTGGACCACGCTTCGCCAAAGAGGAACTACCTTTACTTGGGAACCATGGGCCTGTGTTATCCAGGACATCTATCGGCCAAACTCCGGCCGCCAAATCTCTGCCCAGCCAGCTCCCCTTGCTACC
>NW_005265908.1:0-333 GCF_000412655.1 Myotis brandtii | reverse complement strand
CAGAAAGTTATTTTGTGGATATTGACAAACTGATTCTAAAGATTATATAAAGTGTTAAGAAGATCCAGAATAGCCAACATAATGTCAAAAAAGAAGGACAGGAGTTCTCAAGCACAGCTGATTTCCAAAGCTAGTTTTGGGGTTCCTCTCTCAAGGTTTCCTGTCTCCATTTTAATTCAGACATACCACTTTCATTGAGAGGTACTTTCAACATTCATCATCTCATGATGGATCATGTAATCTGTGAGATCAGTAGGCATGAATTGTAAAGATGAATAAGGTGGCTTAGTGACATATTGACTGCTCTATATCCCATTTCCTTAAAGACATCCT
>NW_005265907.1:0-333 GCF_000412655.1 Myotis brandtii | reverse complement strand
TTCTTTCTGCACAAACAAAAGGACATATTCTCTAAAATACCATGCTTTATTGCTGAGCTTGCTGACCCACACATGTCTAAGGGGATAGCTGTGGGGATGGATCTGGACTTGTGGAGAGAAAGACTTACTGTTTTGAGGACCGAGTCTTCTCAACATCCCCTGACACCCCCCCCTTCACTTAATTTCCTCTTGTTCCATGACATTCTAAATCCAAAATGTTGAATAATATTACTCTCCCTTTGGGAAAAACATGAATCTTCAAGCCTAAAGTAAGTACCTTCCTCTTTCCTTTTAGAAGAAAATCAACTGGATAATTCTGGAATCAACCAAACA
>NW_005265906.1:0-333 GCF_000412655.1 Myotis brandtii | reverse complement strand
GCTAGCACAAAAGAAAGATAACTGCTATTTAAAAAACATTTATGCCTATGACTTCAGAAGACTGTAAGTCCATTAAAGCACTTTCTGAGAATAATAGTTATGATGATCATGACTATGGCAACCACAGCTACTAGTATATTCTATTTAGATGTTCACACTACTGTTACATGATGTCACAATGTCTCCCAAACACGATAAAGAAAATCTTTGATGTGTGATGAAAATGTGCTGCTATTTTAGCCTGATATATATATTTTAAATTGTATTACTATATTAAGGTTAGTTAAATGCAATTAATTAATATCTAATCTAATAAAAGAGAAACATGCAAAT
>NW_005265905.1:0-333 GCF_000412655.1 Myotis brandtii | reverse complement strand
AAATATTTTTTTAAAAAAGGGACTATGTCTGTTTCTTAACTCTAAGCTAGAATCCCCAAAGAGAAGAAAGTGGACAGAACAATCCAGGTAAGTGCAGAAAGCTGAAGCAAGGGCATCTGTGCTGTTCTCAGAGCGTGAGAAACAAGCAAGAGTGGAGAGAGCTGCCTAGGTGACCAGATCATCTGTGGAACATGTTCCCCTGCATTCACTTGGGGCCAGTGATGGTTAAGGACTAGAGCCAGTCCCTGAAGATTCTCTTGTTACTGAAGATCGGAGAAAAACCAAGCCATGCTAGGGAAAGGGAGTTACATTTTATTATTAAATTCTGCGCAG
>NW_005265904.1:0-333 GCF_000412655.1 Myotis brandtii | reverse complement strand
ACCTTTTCTTTTTTATCTTGATTACCTGGGCATCACCGCCTTAAAAAGCTGCCGTAATACTTAAACGGACTAACATATGGAGACGTAGACTGGCACACAGCCTGATGGGACCTCCTCGGGTCTCTGCTACTGCTCATTAGAAGTGAAGTTGCTCTCTGGGAAAAGGACCCTCCAGGGCCATCGTATCCCCTGAAGCAACAAGACTTTTGAGTGGAAATGCCATCCCAGAGGCGGTAAAGCATCTTTGCTTTTAAACGCCTGTCTTGAATGTGAAAGTGGTGGCAGCAGTCGGAAGCAGCAGGCTGAGCTTCTGCGTTACAGGCACAGCAACCC
>NW_005265903.1:0-333 GCF_000412655.1 Myotis brandtii | reverse complement strand
AGTAACTTCACGGGGCCATGTGATCTAAACTTCTAACTGGGCAGTTCGCGGTAGGTAGTCATGCCCCAGGCATATAAGTTCTTTTTTTAAAAATTATTTGTTTCCATCACATATAACTTCTTTAGTAAATGGTTTATCTCTGCCTTAAGCAAGCCCTGTCCATTGCTCTCGAGTATCTAGGTTAACACACCTTTGAAATAAGCCATAACCACCCTCAAGAGAGTGGATAATCTTGTTAAGCATCCTGTAATCCAATCCCCACCTTGCCTTCCCCACCTCCGTGTAATCTTTCTCATGTTTCCTCCTCACCCTCAAACGCATAAAAGAAGTTTC
>NW_005265902.1:0-333 GCF_000412655.1 Myotis brandtii | reverse complement strand
AAAAAAAATAAATATGTGAGGCTATGAATGTGTACAAGATAGAAGGAATTCCTTCACAACATCTATGCAAAAATAAAACAAAACACCTGAGATGTTGAGGTTGTTACTTGTTTACAGTTGACAGAGGCAGGATTACCAACTCAGGCATTCAGGCTCCAGAACCACTCTTACCCAACCCACCACACTGGCTCCTTCTCTACTTGTTTTATTTCTGATAACATCCTTTTCATCTGTGTATTATATTGTTTCCATTTGATAAACAAGTTCAAAGGGCTAAGTTACACAGCTAGTATGTAGCATAGTATGGCATTTGAATGGCTTTTCTTTCTCTCT
>NW_005265901.1:0-333 GCF_000412655.1 Myotis brandtii | reverse complement strand
TATATATATAGATTTGTGGTATGTTCAAAGTTCTTCTATAGTATAATGAGATAGACTAATTATGTCAAATAAAATAAGCAAGATCCTTGTTTAAAATAAATTGAGATATCAAATTTTACTGCTTTAGTGTCAATATTTAAATACAAATTATATTCCCTATTTCAACTAATTACTGTGTATCTTCTGTATTCCTTATTCATGTTTTAACATACAAATTAAACGAGGTGCATACTACCTTACCCTTAAAAGCTTTATAACAGAATGAGATATTTGATAAGCAGTATAGAGTTAGACACAAATTGGTTCAAATCCCAGCCTCAACCCTCTTCAAGA
>NW_005265900.1:0-333 GCF_000412655.1 Myotis brandtii | reverse complement strand
GAGTTTTGTATATTGTTAGTTCACGTAAGCTGTTTGGCTGTGTATCACTTCCCCATATATGGCATTTTGCTATTCACTGCTGAAGATGCTACATAGTTTGTTCTGAGTGATAAACTGGAATTCCAAAAGTGAAACAGCAGTTTAAGATGTGAACAGTCAAGTTTAATCTCTAATCTGAAGAGAAATAGCTATAGGACCTGACAACTTGAAAATGGAAGAGAGAGACCTTCATATTCAAGTCCTGCTTTCTTCCCTGAACCAGTAATTGTGTAAGCTACTCTTTTCTATTGTCGATAAGTTTCTGACTTAAATGTTTTATTCTCTTGCCTTTTT
>NW_005265899.1:0-333 GCF_000412655.1 Myotis brandtii | reverse complement strand
AGAAGCATGAAACAGACTGTCAAATCTCAGAGGGAAGATGGTGCGGTGGGTGGAGAGGTGGGAAGAGATCAGTTATATGCATAACTGATGAACACAGACAGTAGGGTCATGAAGGCCTGGGCAGGGGGTAGGGGCAGTCTAGAAAGGGTCAATGAGGAAAAAATGGGACATATGTAATTTTTTCAACAATAAAGATTTAAAAACAACAAAAACAAAATAATGGGTAGTTTTCTTCTCACAAACCTATGTACTAAGTGGCAATCAAGAATATACCACTGCCCTGTCTGGTTAGGCTAAGTGGATAGAGTGTCAGCCTGCGGACTGAAAGGTCCT
>NW_005265898.1:0-333 GCF_000412655.1 Myotis brandtii | reverse complement strand
CACCTTCTAATTAATTTCCTTTCATTATGCACGAATCTGTGCACTGGGGCACTAGTATATATACAGTTTAATATGTATTTGTCCTCCCATACATTTTCTTTCTTATTCAGATTTAGATTTATTGATGAATCTCCTAATGTGCCGAGACTTGCATTATGGCATACCTACCTTTCAGAACCAAAAATCTAGATTGTCTGTCTTTTCAACTTGTGTCTGTACCAAGCAGCTAAGCACTACTGAAGAAACCTTGATGTCCATGAAAATCACTATCACTTATGATATGTGCTCTCAGGTCTCAGGTCTGAGCTAGATGCTCAGACTCCCTTACCACAT
>NW_005265897.1:0-333 GCF_000412655.1 Myotis brandtii | reverse complement strand
GCCCAACCAAATGAGCCACACTAGCCAGGGCAGTGTGTCCTCTATTATAATACACATTATTGGATGCCTGTGCACAAAGAATCTAGCTCCTTTTCTTAGTAACAGCCAGCATATTTCCATCAAATATTCATAGTTCATCAAAGGTGTCCCTATCTCTAATAAAAGGGTGAATTAGAATTAGTCTAAATAAAGTATATCATTCTCATTTCCATGGGAAATGATAGGTTTGGGGTACGATAGTAATATTTTTGGCCAAATGAATGTAACAAGATATTTATTGTAGAGATAGAGTATGTGTGATTATCTCACACTTAACAAATAGACAAAAATAAG
>NW_005265896.1:0-333 GCF_000412655.1 Myotis brandtii | reverse complement strand
TTCTGGCTTTATCAGCTTCAAAGAAGGCTAAAGTATTCATTTGAACTTTTGGTTCTTGGGGCCTGTAAGTTAGCTAAGAGTGAAATGTGTGAGAGCTGTGTATAGCACCTCTGCTGGGTAACTAAACACATTGCAAAATTCACTACTTTGACACCCCAGGTTGAGTGGCACAAGCCAATGACTTATAAAGGCCTGTCAATTTTTAATCTTTATGATATAATAAGTAATGCTTCATATAAGTGATGCTTTTACTAGCCCAGTAATAAAACATGTAATCCTTTTGTTTGGTAAATGTTGGTGCAGTAGGTTAATGGCTCTAGATAGGCTATTATT
>NW_005265895.1:0-333 GCF_000412655.1 Myotis brandtii | reverse complement strand
CATTCACTGCTGCTGCTGAGGTATTATTTTGTGTTTTGATTAGACCTTGGTAACCGGGGCCCAGTGCATGGGTGGTGGTCCATTCCCGTATCTAATTATCCTCTGTGATTGACATGTGCTACATTCAGTGAAGTGCAATCTCTGTCACAGAACACAGTGCTCAGCTTCCTCCAGGTCCCACTCCCTTTCCTCAACATTTACACCCATCTGCTGCCCATCTCTCTTTTCTACACTTACCTTCTTTTATCTGCCCCAATACCCACAAAAATATCCCCAGTTCTCCTGAGGCTTTTCATAAAAAATGCTGTTTTGTTTATTATGAATTTTTATGTA
>NW_005265894.1:0-333 GCF_000412655.1 Myotis brandtii | reverse complement strand
TGATGCTCTATCCACTGAACAAAACCGGCTAGGGCCATAGTTACCATTTCTTAAAGTCACTATTGAGGCAGAAGATCCCATGATTTGGCATGCAGAAACCAGCAAAACAAAATATAGATAGAAGGGCATAAAATTTAAATAGGAACTTATATTTTCACCTAACCTATACAAGGAGATGGAAGGAAAGGAAACTGAGAAAAGCCCAGTGTCTAGCATTTAACCATCAACATAGTAGGTTTCATCCATTAAACATTTATTGCGCATCTATTATGTGCGAGGTATTGTGTTAAGGATGCAAGGATGAGTGAGGGCCACTGCCCTTCTCCACGCACT
>NW_005265893.1:0-333 GCF_000412655.1 Myotis brandtii | reverse complement strand
GAGTTAGTTCAGGGTTGGTTAATTCAACTAGAGAGAAGCTTTGAGTTCTTCCCTACAATGAGGAAAAACTTTCCCCACACCCTCCACCCAACAGACTTCCTCACCTCTCATTGGCAAGAATGAAGTCACACCCATCATTCCTAATAATTAATACCTGCAGATATTACAAGGATTCCCTCAGAGACTAATCGATATAAATCAAGATGCAACCTGTGGGGCAGAGCAAGGTCCTGCCTCCACTGGAGAAAGTGACTGCTCAACATGACTAGAATCTGCAGCAAGACCAGGTGGAGGACATCAGTTGGGCAAATAGCCAAATGCATTTGCCAAAGA
>NW_005265892.1:0-333 GCF_000412655.1 Myotis brandtii | reverse complement strand
AAAAAAAAAGCATGTGGACACAGACCTTACAAACTTCACAAGAACTAATTCAAAATGGATCATAGACCTCAGTGTAAAATGCAAAACTATAAAACTTTTAGAAGATAACACAGGAGGAAATCTAATGCAGGATGACTCTTTGTTTGAATACAACACCAAAGGCACAATCCATGAGGAAAGAATTGATAAGCCGGACTTTATTAAAATGAAAAATTTCTGCTTTGTGAAAGACACTGTCAACAGAACAAAGAGTTGAGCTACACACTAGGAAAAAATATTTACAAAAAGATACATCTGGTAGAGGCTTGTTCTCCAAAACATACAGAGAACTCT
>NW_005265891.1:0-333 GCF_000412655.1 Myotis brandtii | reverse complement strand
GGGCTGCTCCCCAGCCGTGCCAGGGACAGAAGCCCTGGGCGGTCACCCTCCTGGGCACTAAGTCATTCCCTTGGGCACTTGAGAGCCTGGCTCTAGTTTCTAGGCTGTTGAGACACCTGCTGTGGCTCCTGTGGAGACCAGCCGGTGCTCCCCTCCCATCTCAGCATTTGTTCAGGGAGTGGCCCCAGGAACTCTGGGGGCTGCGCAGAATGACTAGCAGTGTCCGATGGGTCACAGTTGCCACTTCTCCTGGAGGAGCTATTCCAAATGCAGCTCCACCCAGGCTCAGGCTCTGGGCAGCGGGTCTGAGGTGCACCTGTGAGAGCTGCTCCC
>NW_005265890.1:0-333 GCF_000412655.1 Myotis brandtii | reverse complement strand
TTTCTTCACTCAAGATAAAAAGTAGTGCCCTCTCTTCTCTCGGTAACTACACTCTTCGAACTTTTATCCTCTCTCATCTAGTACTACCCTTGATCAGTAATCTCTTCTTCATCAATTATCTTCTACAGCCACACCTTCATTGTTATTGTTACCTTAGCATATATACATGATCAAGTCCCTCATCTTTATAATTTCTCAGCAAACTTCCTCCCTCTGTGGCACATTCCTACCTACTTCCCTTCAGAATCTTACTCATCTTTATTTTCTATAAATCAGGATTCTGCCTAAAATTATGTCCCCTAGGGCCCTACTTAATCCAAAAATGTCAAATGC
>NW_005265889.1:0-333 GCF_000412655.1 Myotis brandtii | reverse complement strand
CGAGTGATGACAAAGGGGTGCAGCGAGGGTCAGGCACTTGCACTTTCCCAAGGACACACCGGGAGGAGGACCGGCTGGCACAGCACAGGCACAGTGAGCGCTGGCTGGCTCTGGGGGGTGTGGCAAAGGCAAGCTGCCCTGCCGGTTCATCGGCCGCTCCATGCCGTGAGCTCCAAGGTCACTCCTCAATGGGACATCTGGATTCCAAGCCAAAGGAATGAACCTGTAATGGTGGAATTCTGGGCTTCCACCCCAGCGGGCTAGGGAGGCAGGAGAGGTGTCTGCAGGCGGCGAAGCTGCCCCTGATGTCTGCTGATCTGCAGCCCTGCCTCT
>NW_005265888.1:0-333 GCF_000412655.1 Myotis brandtii | reverse complement strand
ATGTGAGAAGAGAAAGAATGAGCTTGGGTTAGGAGGAGAATGTGTGGGAATGTGGAGGAGAGGCAGAAGGGACTGGCTGGGAGGAGAAGGGCAGAGGGTCCCGGTGAAGAAGGATGGGTGGAAGCAAGAGAGGTCCTCAAGTCCACAGGGACGGCCACCGGGCTGTCAGTCACGATGAGCAGAGCTGCTGTCCAGTGCTGGCCAGAGAGGGAAGGTGGTGGGAGAGGCCTGAGGAGGGCACCATGACTGTGTCACCACCTGCTAACTCAGGAAGACCCCAGCCGGCGATGCCCTAGCGACGACCATTCTCGCTGGTCAGAGGTCATCAGGCCC
>NW_005265887.1:0-333 GCF_000412655.1 Myotis brandtii | reverse complement strand
GCTGCCAAGGGAGGAAGCCCCACCTCGCAGAGGCTGGCACCACAGCCTGGCGTCCATGGCGCTGGCATCCACGGCGCTGGACGGCCCGGCGGGCTTCAGGGGCGCCTGTCTGAGGGCTGGTGGTGGAGCTTAACTAAAGTCACCCCTCATTTTCCAAGGAAATTAAAATTCAGAGGCAGAGCCGGGGCCTGCCCGATACCACACAGCTTGTCAGCATCTAAGTAAGTTTCCTTCTTCTTTCTCTCTGTCCTTCAACAAATAAAATGTATTGAACGTGGGTGGGGCAGGCTGGCGGGAAAGTTGCGACCAGTTCCCAGTTTTGCCAGGTGTCAA
>NW_005265886.1:0-333 GCF_000412655.1 Myotis brandtii | reverse complement strand
GTGCAGCGCTCACCTCGGTGCGGGCGATGAGCTTCCCTTGCCTTTTTAAAGTGCTCGAATCAGTGATCCACACACAGTGAGCGAATAATAGACCGACTAACGAAGAGGTCAGAGCACTGGTTTCGGAGTCACACAGACCTGAGTCTGAATCTGGGTGGTTCCTGAGGTCATCATAGGGCTGTTGTGGGGATCACGTGAACTGTGTGCACAAAGCACCTGGCACATTTCTTGGCACTCAAGTACTGGCAGCTACTGTGGACCCTTCAATTTCAGCTCACCTAATAATTAGGGCTTCGGGGTTTAATTCTTATAACCCTGTGATGTGCTGTTATC
>NW_005265885.1:0-333 GCF_000412655.1 Myotis brandtii | reverse complement strand
ACCTCCCTCCTCACGCAGGGGATCAAGAAGCCCTACAACCCGATCCTGGGGGAGACCTTCCGCTGCAGCTGGTTCCACCCCCAGACCAACAGCCTCACCTTCTACATCGCCGAGCAGGCAAGGCCCCGGTGCCTGGGCCAGGGAGGGGGGGCTCTGAGCCCAGGGCACGCTTCCCGGCGGCCCCCTCTCTGCCCACTGGGGCCTCGTCCTGTCAGTCAGTGACTGAGACTGCAGGAGGGGGGCGTGCACCCCTCTCCCCTGAGCATCTGGGCCGATGGGGGGACTGCAGTCTGCCTGGGGGCCCGGGACTCCGGCCGGCTTCCCCGGGCCCTG
>NW_005265884.1:0-333 GCF_000412655.1 Myotis brandtii | reverse complement strand
TGCCCAAGAGCAGGGGGGTTTATTAAACTCTCCTTTAAGCCTTTAAAGGCTATTTCACCCTGTTTCTCCCATAAAATTGGATCAGGATTGTCGTTCTTTAGTAAGACCTTTAGAGGTTTTGTCATAAGAGAGAGATTTGGGATCTAATTTCAGCAATAGCTTATTAGCCCAAGAAAACCTTGCAATTGACACTTAATTTTGCGTCTTGGGAAACTTGGTGTATGTAGTGCATTTGACAGCTGCAGTTTCAGGTCATCAGACTGAGGGACGTTCCCGTCAGGGTCTGGTGCCTTCTGTAGGAGTGAACGTAACAAATGGTGGTCAGTGTTTTTC
>NW_005265883.1:0-333 GCF_000412655.1 Myotis brandtii | reverse complement strand
TCTCCTCCTAAGCCTTACTCCAGTCATGGGTGTTTAGAACCAGAAAACAAAGGGAGAGGAGTAGACACTATCCACATACCCTTTTGTCCCTGGTATTAGACTAAAGCAGGCTTAGAAGAGGGGAGGAGAGAAACTTAACTTTATCTCAAGTTCCAAGTTGTGAGGACTATAGAGGGCGTATTAATTATTAAACTGTGGCAGAGTTTTGGAACATAGTCATCTGGGAACTTTTTCGATGGTGAGCAGAGTAGATAAGGTGTCTGTCTAAGGGCAGTGAAGCAACTAATGTCCAAGAAAAAGAAGCCAGTCAGAAAAAGACAAGTATCACATGAT
>NW_005265882.1:0-333 GCF_000412655.1 Myotis brandtii | reverse complement strand
TGACCATCTCTCTCCCCTGTGGGGCTCTGGGCTTCCATCAGGCAAGGATTCTGCCTGATTCTTCTTTAGGCCTCTAGCATCTAGCATATCTTGGGCATATTTTTGGCCTATGGTAGCTGCTCACAACAGTATTGTTTTCAAACTTACCCAAGTGTTGAGAACAGTCTCTGCCCAGTGTTTCTTTCGTGCTTGGCTTACTGTAGTCAGTCTATTTTCCTCTTGCTCAACCCTTCCCCACTCTCTCCACACAGTTGACTTTTTCGTCTCTAGGGACCACCCTACACCTGCGGTGCTCAGATGTTGCTGCTCCTCTCCCTCTCTTGCCCCCCCCCC
>NW_005265881.1:0-333 GCF_000412655.1 Myotis brandtii | reverse complement strand
ATAAACAAACAGAACAAAACACTGCCCCTCCCAATAACTCCCCCTCCTCCTGACCTCCTCTTCCTCTCCTGCTCACCTCCTGTTTTCCTCCTCCTCCTTCTCTGCTCACCTCCTGTTCTCCTCCTCCTCCTCTCCTGCTCACCTCCTGCTATCCTCCTCTTCCTCCTCCTCTCCTAATGACCTTTTCCTCCTCCTCCTCTTCCTAGTTTTCCTCCTCCCCCTCCTTCTCCTCTCCTCCTGCTCCCCCCTTCTCCTCCTGCTTTAGAACAAATTTCTGCCGCCCCCACCCACCCAAGCCAGCTGTGGTACTAGCCCAAGTCCCCATCCCCCTGC
>NW_005265880.1:0-333 GCF_000412655.1 Myotis brandtii | reverse complement strand
GCTGGCCGCAGGCACCCAGGACCTGGGCTGGCTTCGCTCGGGCTGGCTGCAGCTGCAGGCGACCGTGGGCGGGCAGCTTCGCCTGGGCCACGGCCACTGGTTCCCAGGACCACAGGGTGGGCGGCTTGTCCTTCTCCTGAGCCATAGGCGCTGGTGCCCGGGACCGTGGGGCGGGCAGCTTGTTCCTCTCCTGGGCCAAAGCCTGGCTGGTCCCCATTCCTCTCCCGAGAGCTCATTTAAGCCTGGCTGGCCCCCATTTCTCTCTCTCCAATGTTGAGTATCTGAGCCGTTACTGTGTGATGGCATGAGGGCATGATGGCCATTTGCATATTA
>NW_005265879.1:0-333 GCF_000412655.1 Myotis brandtii | reverse complement strand
TTTTTATTGTTGATAGTATTACAGATATCTCCTATTTCCACCCCCCCCTCCTTTACTGCCCTCCTCCCAGTCCTTCCCCTCCCTAGGCCTGGCCGGCGATCAGGGCTGATCAGATTCCCCACCTCCCCACCTCCCTGCCTCCCCACCTCCCCCCAAGTCTTCTCTACCCTATTTAGGATGGAAAATTAATAGCTGCAGCAATACTACTCCTTGGTGTCTGAGATTTTTCTAATCAGCTCAAATTATACCCCCTTATAACATGGTTTATTACAAACTGTATCCCAAACAACTCTTGCTATTGCTATAAAAATTTCAACACGAAGCTCTTATTAA
>NW_005265878.1:0-333 GCF_000412655.1 Myotis brandtii | reverse complement strand
AAGAAAGTCAGAAAATTGCATCCACCCGAAAAAGAGGTGGCCAGGGCACTTTCCCCAACCATTGATTGGGGTTATCACATGGCTTTGGATCCAGTGGTCTTCCTGGGCACCAGCCATGGCTCCCTAATCCAAGGAAGATGGAGCGACCCACAGGGCAAACAGGCTGTTGCTGCTCCTACTGCCCCTTTTCAAAGCAGAGTGGCTACAGTGGAGATTACTCATTGAATGAAAGAAGCCAGAAGGTCATGTATTCTAAGATCCCGTCTATGTGAAATGTCCAGAAAAGGTAAATCAATAGAGACAGAAAGATGAGGGATAAAGTTAGCTAGAGTG
>NW_005265877.1:0-333 GCF_000412655.1 Myotis brandtii | reverse complement strand
AAAAACCCTTTCTATTTATCTCTTCTTTCATGTTCCTATTACCTCAACTCTAAATAAGTCACATGTCAGTCTTCCTCAATCATATGAGTTCAATATGTAAAGGAACTTTGTCAAATAACAGCTTTAAAGTGAAAGACAATAGTAACACCTACTACTTCCAAATTTGTATCCCTCCTTCATGTCTCTCTATTCAAATACACCTTGCTTTTAACCACCTAATTTCCTGAAGATAGTAACAATGTAGAATAATCCCACCTTAAAATTTCAATGTCTGCCTATTTGTTACTATAATTTCTAGAAGTGTTATTAAAAACTCCCATAGGTAAAGGAGAC
>NW_005265876.1:0-333 GCF_000412655.1 Myotis brandtii | reverse complement strand
AGAAAAATCCCCCAGAATTTAAATACAACAATCCTTAAGAATAGTTGGAGAAAGAATTGGTGTGCTGCACTAACAAAGGCTTTTCCCTTGCAGGGTTATGGTTGGATGTTGAAAAATATTTGTCTTTTATGGTTTCAGTGGTCATGCCAAAAACCAGCTGTATTTTTAATAGCTTTATTGAGATATAATGTATATACCATACAAATCACTCAAACCCCTTTTTGTAATTAATATTAAGGAGTACCATGTTTTAGGATTTAAACCTTAATTCTATTGTTATATTATGCTAGAGGCCTGTGCATGAAATTCGTTCATGGGTAGGGTCCCTAGGCC
>NW_005265875.1:0-333 GCF_000412655.1 Myotis brandtii | reverse complement strand
TATAAATTTTGGATATTAACCCTTATCAGATGTATCATTGGCGACTATGTTCTCCCATCCAGTGGGTTGACATTTTATTTTGTTGATGGCTTCCTTTGCTGTGGGGAAATTTTTGTTTGATGTAGTCCCATTTTTTTCCTTTGTTGCAGTTGCCTGAATAAATACATCAGATAAAATATTGCTATGGAAATATCTGAGATTATACTGCCTATAATTTTTTCTAGGATTTTTATTGTTTTGACTCTAAAATTGAAGTCTCTAATCCATATTGAGTTTATTCAGCGGGAACCTCCCTACAGCTGAGATATCCATCTAGAACTGCAGCAACCATTG
>NW_005265874.1:0-333 GCF_000412655.1 Myotis brandtii | reverse complement strand
TGAAAATATTTAGTGAGCATCTGGAATGTGCCTTAGCACTTCCTAAGCCCTGGGGACAGAGCAGTGGAGAAAACTGGGTGCTTGCCTTCAGGAAGCTTACAGTCTAGTGGGGAGAAGTTGACCAAAATAAACACAATATGACGCACAGAGATATGCCTTTGAAGGCGACATAAGTTTTGAAGGAAAAGAGTGGCTGGCGTTGTGGTGGGAGAAGGACTTTGATTATGTGACATTTGAACAGAGACCATCCTCACCCCACTATGGAAGTAAGCCTTGCTTTCGGGTAAGAATATTCCTGACAAAAGCAACAAAGATAAACAAAGAAATGAAACT
>NW_005265873.1:0-333 GCF_000412655.1 Myotis brandtii | reverse complement strand
CTTCTCTTAATCCTAAGCAACCATTAATCTACTTTCTGTCTCTTTAGATGCAATATCAATACATTAATAGAATTATACAATATGTGGCCATTTTGTGACAGGCTCCTTTCACCTAGCATAATGTTTTCAAGGTCCATCCACGCTGTAACAAGTATAGTACTTCACTCCTTTTTATGGCTGAATAATATTCTGTTTCCTTAAGTCCATCTAATCGCAAAGACTTACTTCCTCCCCACAGTGTGAGCATCAGAAGTGAACTCCCTTCATTCCTCAAATCCCAGGAGACAACATGTAAATCCCTTAGATCAGGGGTGGGCAACCTTTTTGTGAGTG
>NW_005265872.1:0-333 GCF_000412655.1 Myotis brandtii | reverse complement strand
AATCCTATAAACACATGCAACAGTGTGGGTAATAGTGGTAAAGATTTTTTTGAGCAAATGAAGCTAACAACAAAAGAGTACATACTCTATGTCATACATTTACACAGAGAACTGAAACCAAATAAGAAACCACAGAGGGAGGACCTTGAGATTGGAAGGGAATATGAGGGTGATTTCTGGATGCTGGTTATGTATTTGATCTGGGCAATGGTTATATAAGTGTGTCCGATATGTAAAAATTCATCATAATGTAAACTTAAGATACGTGTACTTTCCTGTATGCACATTATCCTACATAATAAAAGGCAAATATGCAAATAGACTGAATGGCGG
>NW_005265871.1:0-333 GCF_000412655.1 Myotis brandtii | reverse complement strand
GGTCTGTGAGGTCTGAAAGGTTGGCGACCGCTGGACTAGGGATCCCTTCTCAATTTCTTCTTGTCTCTACCTGGATCACTGCCTAGATGACCTAACCCAACCGTGTGTCTACACGATGACAATTCCCCGGTTTATGCCCCATGCTCAGGCTCCTCAGAACCTCAGACCCATGGATCCAGCTGCTGATTTTCTCCTCAAGGTTGCTTTCCCCAGACTCAATCACCTCCATGAACGAACACTCCATTCTTCCAGTTGTTCAGGAAGAAAAGAGTTGGGTTACACTCAACTCCTCTCTTTATATCACATGACACATCCAATCAATCAACAGATCCT
>NW_005265870.1:0-333 GCF_000412655.1 Myotis brandtii | reverse complement strand
GGGAGTGCAATTCTAACTCTAAAGACTTCTATTTAGTTTTGAGTTTTCTGGAGGCCAAGTTGAAAATGGAAACACGTTGAGTTACACAACATTCATTATCTAATAAAATAAAATAAAAAAGCATTTGAGGTTTACCATAAAAACTTTATTCAAAACTTAAACTTAAGTGAAATTATCAGCCATATAATAGTGGACAATGTACTCAATAACACTTTTATAAAAGATATGATTCTTGATAGACTTAACGCTAAATCTTGGTTCTGTCTAATTCTGCATTTCTTTGGAAGCCTAAAGTACTAGGGTCCAGGTTTGCACATTTGTTGTAACTTGATT
>NW_005265869.1:0-333 GCF_000412655.1 Myotis brandtii | reverse complement strand
TTCATCATTTCCAGTGCTTATAGAAAAATGAAGCAGTTTATACAAAGATTGAGAAAGAATTTAAGGCCACGGATTGTTTTCTAGACTATCCAGTGATACCAAGTAAGCCACCATTTGATACCTAAGATTGTTTCTTTGTAGATCTCTCCACCCAATGAAAATGTTATCATTAATAACCCTTCAAGACCTTGGTGGGAAAGATACCAACCGATTAGCTACAAGTTATGTACAAGATCAGGAAACGAAGATGAATTCAGAGACATGGTGACCAGATGTAACAACGTTGGCGTAAGTGAATTCGTTTTCTTTAAAATATGTCAGACAATAGTGTGG
>NW_005265868.1:0-333 GCF_000412655.1 Myotis brandtii | reverse complement strand
GCCTCTTAACCAGGTATTCAGTCTACCAGGAGCTTTTTCTCAAAGGGCGAAAGAATCTGTTTCCAAAACCCTAGGACTCTTCTGTTGTAAGTGTCCAGGGGCTACATACAATATTTGTATTTGCCACAGGTGTTTTGGATGTCACTGGATCTGCCAGGTCACAAAGCCCAAGTAGTGGTTATCTGTTCTTCAACTTAGACCAGCTGTAGAGCCTTCTCTTGTTTGGGGCCCCACTCAAAACGGACAGTGTCATAGTAAATAGGTCAACCCAGTACATTCAAACGTAGTTTATGTTGCCACCAGTGGTGCTTCAGATTTAAGGTAATCAATTTC
>NW_005265867.1:0-333 GCF_000412655.1 Myotis brandtii | reverse complement strand
GGCATTTGGAAGGACATTTGAACACCAACTTTTTCTTGTCATTTCAAATGCAGGGATATTGAAACGCAAATGTGGAAAAGGATGGGCAAAGGATAGCAACTGTTTGGCCTCCACAGCCTGTTCGGGACTTTGCTATCCTCTTAGAGAGAGTGCTTCCTGAGGAAATAGCCATCCATTGCTTTTCCTCTCAACCCTCTTCTTTCCTGTGGAAAAATCACGTCCTGGGACCTCATCTGAAATTAGAACATTGGTTACCGAGAACCAGTTCAGACATTTCTTGACCCTAAATCCAGTCTTTTTAACATTATGCTTTATTTTACTTGAATTCATGAA
>NW_005265866.1:0-333 GCF_000412655.1 Myotis brandtii | reverse complement strand
TATCCAGTAGTTTGCTTGCTTCCATTTCTTTCATTTGGGACATGTTTCTTTGACTATGTATTTTGGCTGCTTCCATGTGTTTGTTTCTATTTACTAGGCAGAGCTGCTCTGTCTCCTGAAATTGGTAGAGTGATCTTGTGTAGTAGGTGCTTTCGGTCCCAGTAGCTCAGCCTTCGCAGTCACCTGAACTGGGCACTCTAAGTGTGCTCCTGTGTGGGCTGTGTGCACAGTCTTATAGTTGACCTTTGATTGCTGTTGGCATCTCTGGGAAGAGCTGACCTCCGGACTAATTGGCTGTGAGGACCAGCTACGACTACAGTGAGAGAACTGCTA
>NW_005265865.1:0-333 GCF_000412655.1 Myotis brandtii | reverse complement strand
CTAATGTTAATAAGATAGTTTCAGATAGTGGTAAGAATTCTGAAGAACATAATAAAAGATGGCGTGACTGACTTGGAGAGAAAAGCACTACTTTAGTTTGAGTAGTCAGGGATACTCTAAGACATGCTGTTTGAGACGAGAGCTTCTGTGGAAGAAAAACCTTGCAAAGAAGTGGTGTGAAGGAGGAGAGAATGCTAGACAACACGAAATCAAAGTTAAACCAAAGGCCTTAGGCAGGATAGAATTTGGTGTGACAGAACAGAAAGTCAGCATGATAGAGAATGGTGAATAAAGGAAAGTAGATCAGAGAAACAAGAAGAAACCAGATACATG
>NW_005265864.1:0-333 GCF_000412655.1 Myotis brandtii | reverse complement strand
CAAATGATATATTATAGAATTGTACACCTGAAACCTAAACAATTTTATTAACCAATATCACCCCCATAAATTCAATTAAAAAAAATGAAAATGGGACTGGGTGGAGGAGTACAGTGAGCAGCCTCTAAGATGATACCCAGGGATCCCAGCTCCCTGGCATCCATACCATTAAGTAATCCATTCCCTTGAGTATGGGCTGGATTTAGCAACTGGTTTCTAACAAATACAATATTTGAAATGGATGGCATTTCTGAGAGACTAGGTTGTAAATGACTGCGGCTTCCACCATGGGTACTCATGTTCTCTCTGAGTCCTACCATCCCCCACCAAGTC
>NW_005265863.1:0-333 GCF_000412655.1 Myotis brandtii | reverse complement strand
AAAAAAAATGATGAAAGGAAACGGAGTAAAAATAAAACCTGTTGTTGACTTGAATAAAGGAAGAGCAGCAGTTAGCAGACAGCATTTCGGAGGCAGTGGTAGGTGAAAGGTGAAGGTGCAGCAGGCTGACTTCCTGAAAGACACTCCTGAAACAAGTGCTGAAGGTGGTTCCTTTAAGACTAGTAGGGGATGGTTAGATACATTTAAGAAAAGAAGTGTTTGTTCATAGTAATGTTAACGTAAAAGAAACACTGAAACCTGCGAAGAATTTTTGTGAGTTTGAGCCAAACTGTTGTCATATGCCTGGAAGCAGAACCTCAATGAATTGAGATA
>NW_005265862.1:0-333 GCF_000412655.1 Myotis brandtii | reverse complement strand
TCCTTAGTGCAAACATGGCCTTGAGGTCAACGCTCAAACACTTCTGCCTAAAAGAAACGTTTCCTCCGTCTTTTAGGGCTGAATTCTGTCTAAAGGAGAATTTCTCCTTCCCCCATCAAGCCAATTCTTCTTGCCCTTAATTGTTTAAAGTATGTGTAATATTTGTTGGGGGATTCAGGTGTTTGTCAGTAGTTCATTTTTCAAAATCACGCAGATAATAGAATGGTCACTGAATAATTAAAATTGAAACATGAAAATTTGCTTAGCGGAAGTCAGAGTTTAAAACCTCAAGATTTCTGCCCTAGTCAGTTTGGCTCAGTGGATAGAGCGTCA
>NW_005265861.1:0-333 GCF_000412655.1 Myotis brandtii | reverse complement strand
TTTTAACCAGATACTGAACTAGGTTGCAAGCACCCCCATTTTCTTTTTCATTACTACCATCAGTCACAACCGTCACAGACATCACTAATTCATCACCAGTCTCTTTCAGACAAGGACTTACAACCCCTCTCCAGAGAATGAATTCTCTAGTTAGCCCCTGGAATGTAATCCCAGAATAATCTCTGATAAACACTTAGCGTAAGACCTGCACACAGTAGGTGCTCAATAAATGGAAGCTGTTAGTATCATTACTATTGCCACTTAGAGATGAAATCCGTTGGCCAAAACTGCCCTGACCCTAAGACAGGTAGACTTTGTCAGATTCATTCCTCT
>NW_005265860.1:0-333 GCF_000412655.1 Myotis brandtii | reverse complement strand
AAAAAAATGCTATTATTTAGTGGCTCCAATACAGGTATAGTTTTTTTTTAACCTAAATATTTCATATTTATCAATAAGATGGTTCTAAATTCACAGAATTCAGCCTCTACTTAGCTTTGGCTAGAGAATGACCAAACAAAAGGATATTTCTGAAAAATATGCTAGAAATGACATTTATGGACTCATATTTTGGAGCCAAGTACTGAGATTAGTGAAAAGGACAATATATTTCTATAAGGTTTTAGCTATGAAACTTTCAAGCATTTCAGAGTTGCCAAAATGGTTTGAGTTCTATGAGGAATTAGAAAATAGCATTTGTACCCTGGATGATGT
>NW_005265859.1:0-333 GCF_000412655.1 Myotis brandtii | reverse complement strand
CATCGAGCATCTGCCCCCTGGTGGTCAGTGCATATAATAGTGACTGGTCGCTCCACTGTCCGGTTGATTTGCCTATTAGCCTTTTATTATATAGGATGACATTCCATTTTCTGAACATACTATATTGTGTTATACATTTATCAGTTTAAGACATTTGGGTTGTTTCTGTTCTTTGGCTAGTGTGCATAGTGCTGCTATAAACATTTATGTACAAGTGTTTGCATGGACATATGCTGTTTTTTTTAATTTCTTTTGGATATGTACTCAGGAGGAGCATTGCTGGGTCACGTGGTAACTCTGTGGTTAATCATCTAAGGGCCTGACAGGCTGTTT
>NW_005265858.1:0-333 GCF_000412655.1 Myotis brandtii | reverse complement strand
GGAGCATCCATGTCTTCCCCCTGCCTCCACCTTGGTGTCCCAGCCTTAGCCCCTCCCAGAGCCTGGCTGTGCTTGCTCCCTGCCCAGCAGGACATTCTCTGTCTGTTTCACAATTTAAGAGCCAAACACCCTTATCAACTCAGCAAGATCCAAGCACTGCCAGGAACATGAAATGTACAGATCAAAACCCCAAGGAGATTGACATTTATATTTTTAATAGATTTTTCCCCTCTTAAAACACCCACCAGCTGTGACTGAAGTGGAAATGTTTGCTTTTAACTGCGGTGTGTGCTCCCTGGGCTCTGAGGCTGCCAGTCCCCTGTCCTCAGAAGC
>NW_005265857.1:0-333 GCF_000412655.1 Myotis brandtii | reverse complement strand
CCCACAACCTGGGCATGTGCCCCAACCAGGAATCGAAGTGTGACCTCCCGGTTCATAGGTCGACACTCAGCCATTGAGCCACACTGGCCGGGCCCTCTGTTTGCTCTTAACAACAATCGCACTGGTGTTTACATGAGCCTAGACAAGGCTTACAAATGCACACAGACATGCTACCAACCTACCTTCCCCTGAGACAGACGAGAGAAGCTGAAGCCAGAACATGCTGTGGGTAGTCAGGTGAGAGGATAGGCACAGCTAACACCCATATGCCGTGTGCCAGGTATGATCCGACCACACGCACATATACTAACTTATTAAATCACTAGAGGCCTG
>NW_005265856.1:0-333 GCF_000412655.1 Myotis brandtii | reverse complement strand
GTCGCGACCCACAGGTTGAGAACCACTGTTCTAGGGTCTACGTGTTTGGACGTGACTGAGTCATGGTGTCCTGGCACATGTTCGGTGGGGAAGCCCTGGCTTATAGTTTGCCAACTTCTGGGCATAAATACTCGCGGTACCAACATGACACGACTGGACCCAGCTGGGAAGAGGCGTGCGTGCCATCGGCTCCCCTGCCTGCTGCCGTAGCCGGCACCCCCCTGGCTGAGACCCCTTGAGAAGGGGGTGACCACACGCTGAGCCTCAGTCCTTGAGGCTGGGCAGCAGGTCCCTCCTGGAAGTTGTTCTGAGAATTCTCTCTGCCACCCCAGG
>NW_005265855.1:0-333 GCF_000412655.1 Myotis brandtii | reverse complement strand
CATTGGCTGGGTCTACAGAGTCAAATTGTAGCAGAGACTTCAAGCAGTGAACTCAGGACTTTGAACACCTGAGTGATGCCAGAGTTCATGGGATTTTTTAAGCAATGACTGCACAGCCCTGACTATTTGAAATGACTGGGATGTTATTGGTGCCACAAAATTATTCTCTCTAAGACATTGCATTGTAAGAAATAGCAAGATGTAAATGACTTGCTATTCATCATCCACCTATTTTAAGGCATTTGAGTAGCAGCTTAGATCTGAAAGTTCAGTCAGGGACATGCAAACAAATGGTGTTGATCGAGATGATGTGCTGGTGTAAGAACTCTGAGG
>NW_005265854.1:0-333 GCF_000412655.1 Myotis brandtii | reverse complement strand
CATAGCCCATGGACACAGACAATAGACAGGGGAACACCTGGGGTGGGGTGGGAGCTGGGTGGAGGGGGGCAAAGGAGGCGAAATGGGAGACATTTGTAATACTCTAAACAATAAATTTAAAATAAATAAACACATTTTTAATAGAAATTCAAATCTATGTTTCTTGCCCCCAAATCTATTTTTCTTTCTATAGATTATGTGCCTGGTCAGTACACTGATTCATCCCAAAAGTTTGTATCTCCATCTGAGCTTTGGTAATATTAACCTGAAGGGAATATGGGGGTTAAGTGATAAAACAGAGCATTTTTCCTGGTTTCTGAAATAATTACACAC
>NW_005265853.1:0-333 GCF_000412655.1 Myotis brandtii | reverse complement strand
CAGGACACCCTGAAATAACTCCCCTGACCCTATCCCTCGGGGCCGGGAAGCGAGGGACCTCACGCGTTTAGCTTCCTTCGCTCCGTGGCAAGCCGACCTGTCCGGCTCCCTACTCCCTCAGCGTGTCCTGTCCAAGAACCATGAATTCTCAGGTCCCTCCTCCCCGGCAGCTGGCCAAGAGTGTTGCAAATGACCTTGTACTACAGTCCCAATGCTATGCTCAGTGGATACTACAAACCGTACAGAACGGTGACCACCCCAGTTTGTAGCACTTCAACACTCTGAGATCCCTCTTACACAGGGGACTCTCGGGAGGGAGCGGAGCCAGAAACT
>NW_005265852.1:0-333 GCF_000412655.1 Myotis brandtii | reverse complement strand
TTTAACATAATACTGGAAGTCTAGCCACAGCAATCAGATTCACAATAATATATAATAAAAGGTATGAATTATGTAAGGTAGATAGAATTATTCTCTTGTAATATTGGAATATTTCATATAAAGTGATACCATGTTAATTATATGTAGAATGTGCAAAAAAATATATAATGAAATTCCTAGAACAACCACTATAAATTAAATTTTGGTAGATCAATATAATAAAATACTAATAATTTGATTACCTCAAAAGAAGCTGCCTAGGAAAAAAGAGATAAATATAAAATGTAGAAACCAATCCTGGCCAGTGTGGTTCAGTGGTTGAGCATTGACCTA
>NW_005265851.1:0-333 GCF_000412655.1 Myotis brandtii | reverse complement strand
TTAGCATATTACACTTTTATTATTATAGATAGCCTTTTCACATTGGTTTCTTTCACTAGCTATAGACATTTAAGATTTATCCTCAATAGAGCAGTGACCTCAACCTTAAAATTCTCACAAGGAAATGTGGGCACAAATATTTATTACATTGTATTTAGCAATGAAGTCTTAGATATGACACCAAAAGCATGAACAACAAAAGGAAAATTGATAAGTATCAAAATTAAAAGCTTTTGTTCATAAAAGGACATTAGCAAGAACATGAAAGGGCAAGCTATGAAATGAGAAAATATTTGCAAATCATCTATAATAATAAAAGCATAATATGCTAAT
>NW_005265850.1:0-333 GCF_000412655.1 Myotis brandtii | reverse complement strand
CTCTCTCTCTCTCTCTCTCTCTGAACCCCTCTCCCTAATCACTCCTTGGAAAGCTCCCTCCTCAGGGTTCTCTCAGATTACAAGCGACCCCTAGCTAACTTGGATGAATGCCAACAGAGGGGAAAACATCCAGGGTGATCTTTTTGGCTGGACTCATCTCTGTTACATTTCCATCTTGCTCCGTACTTACAATTGCAATGGACTACTTCCTGCACAGGCTTCCTGGAACAGTCCCTGCCTGTCTCAGCCACAGACACCCCCAGGGCAGCACAGTCACTAGGAGGCGGCCTTGCATCGTTTAGAACAGGGGTCCTCAAACTTTTTAAACAGGGG
>NW_005265849.1:0-333 GCF_000412655.1 Myotis brandtii | reverse complement strand
ATAATAAATTTGTGTTGTTTTCACACACATAGTTTGTAGTAATTTGTTGTGGCAGCAAGAAGAAAGAAGTCAATTATGAAATTTTAAAAAAGTAAGACATGGTGAGGAAGATGGGTCCTATCTCAGTTGTCTGAAAGGATGACTAATGTAGGAGACCACATACAGAAGCCAGAAAATTTCATACGGTTCAATAAAAATGTTAGGTGGTATTTATAAAAACATAGTAATATAACTTAAATAAATTTATTTAGAGATAAGAATATTGTTTTTATTTTTAATATGGTTTATTATTTTTTAATTGCAGAATGGATATTGTGTTAGGAAGCATGAAAA
>NW_005265848.1:0-333 GCF_000412655.1 Myotis brandtii | reverse complement strand
AAACAAAACAAAACAAAAATAAGTTCCAAGTGATGATAGCTCAAGTTTGAGAATTACTATGATGTAAGAGGAATTTGTGTCAAGTTCTTAGTACTTAAATCGGTATAGATGCTTCAACTTGGGTGTGGTCCACAAAACAAAAAAGGCTTCCTTCTAAGAGGTACTCTGTGGGTCCTTAGCATTGGAAACCATGGGAGCATTCAGCTATGACACTGAATATGTAGAAATACTGGCTTTTCATTCCCTAGAGATATTTTTGTATTTATTTATTTTTATATCTTTCATTACATCCACCTCCAAACTAAACACCACTGCTCTTACTAGTTCATCAGT
>NW_005265847.1:0-333 GCF_000412655.1 Myotis brandtii | reverse complement strand
GCCCTGCCATCCCTCAGGGCCTCAAAGTCTCTGCTTCCGGGGGGCAGGAGGAGAAGTTGCCAATGGAGAAGGCACACCGGCTTCTTAGCCACTCCGGCCTAGGAGTGACCTGCCTCCCTCCCCTTGCTTTCTGTTGGTCGAACAGTCACGTGGCCACAGCTGGCCTTGCAGGGGAACGCAGTCCCAGGCTGGGAGCCACCACAGTGGTAAGTCCACAGCGGCCCAGTGGTAGGAGATGGAGAGAAGGGACATGCTGGAGAGATGCTGAGGAGGTGGAATCAGCGTGGTGAATGAGCGAGCGCATGTGGGGCAGTGAAGGGAAGTCTAGAGTCC
>NW_005265846.1:0-333 GCF_000412655.1 Myotis brandtii | reverse complement strand
CCATGGACACAGACAATAGTGTGGTGAAGACCTAGGGGGGTAGGGGCAGGGTGGAATGGGGACATCTGTAATACTATTAACAAAAAAATATATATTTTTAAAAATTAGTAATGGACAAAATATTAATAATACTAAAAATAACAGGTAAAAAGAGATTTTATAGGAAACTATTACTTAATAATACAAATTAAAAGGTACAATAGTATGAAAACAAATATAGATGTAAAGAAAAATAGAGCAACCAGACTTAGACTTAAAAATACAGGTAATAGTCCATAACTGATTCTTTCTTTTCTTCTTTTCCTTCCCTTCCCTTAACTTGTCTATCCTTCC
>NW_005265845.1:0-333 GCF_000412655.1 Myotis brandtii | reverse complement strand
ACACACACACACACAGACGCCCATGCACATGCACGCACTTAGGGCAAACTCATGGAGTCTGATGCCAATTAAGACCACCCTCCTGTTTTGGCTTCTCTGGGGCCACTCCTGTCCCAGGGGATGTAACCTCACCACGGGGTCCTCCTGCCTGGGACCCTCCCCTTTCACAAAGCTCCTCTTCTCCTCTGGAGGTCTGTAACCCTCGGGCTTGGCAGGCCCCACCCAGTGCACAAAAGCTCAGGCCAGGCTGTCTTGATTCCCAGCTCTGATACCACCTGTGACCTTGGCTTCTCTGTTTCCTCATCTGTAAAATGGGGAAAACAGTTGCTCCTA
>NW_005265844.1:0-333 GCF_000412655.1 Myotis brandtii | reverse complement strand
AGTTCTGCTTTGATGGAGTCTTCTGCCCTCATCTTTATGCCAACATCTCGTAAAATTGAATTTATAACCCAAGAAAATGAAAATCAATCACTGAATGCGAAACCTCGCTTGACTACACTATTCTAGTCTACTTAACTTAATGCGCACCATATTTTCATGAGAAAAACCAGACGACGTATTAAAATGACGCTACGGATCTAAAGGGCATTAAAATACAGTGTGGCATTGGATTTGTTTTATTTCAACTTCCCAGTTGGAATTTGTTTTTCACTGGAAAAGGAAGAAAAATCTTATAGACATACATCCTATATAATAAAAGCCTAATATGCTAAG
>NW_005265843.1:0-333 GCF_000412655.1 Myotis brandtii | reverse complement strand
CCTTGCCCCAATTCAACAAAGTGGGAGGGACTTTAGAAAGCATGGATACTGGATGCTGGGTGGCTGTGTTTGCAGACTAGCGACCATCTTGATCCTCTGTCCCAACTACACCTGACAATGTAATTCAGCAGAGACACCTCCTAGAGAAAACATCATCCTGTTATTCTGAAACAAAAGATGGAAAGGACTACTAGAAGAGGGAATAGAAAGATAATCCCATTGCACCACCCATCAAGGGCCCTGTCCTATCTCCCACCCCAACCACGATGGCCCCCATTTTTGCATTATTTCTTCACTTGTCAGTGATATTGAGGGAGAAGATGAAGTGGGGAC
>NW_005265842.1:0-333 GCF_000412655.1 Myotis brandtii | reverse complement strand
TGAGTGACAGGCGTCGGGGTTTTGACCAACAGGCTTCACCCTCTGTCTCCAGGGCTTCCGGATAAGCGCTGTCTGGTGCCCTGGGTTGAGCAGGTCCGCGGTGCCAGCTGAGGTAGAGGAGGAAGGCCCGCGTGGACCCGTGAAGCCATTTGGATGTTGATGCTCGAGGAGGGAGGGGGAGTATAGGAGGCGGGAGAGTGTGGCCACCTGAGCAGAGGTGTGTAGCCCCGGGCACGATGCACTTCTGTGGCACCCACGGAGCTTCGCCGACAAGGTCAGACGCAGAAGGAGCTCATGTACAAACTGCAGGGTGGGGAGTCGGGCGACGGGGTT
>NW_005265841.1:0-333 GCF_000412655.1 Myotis brandtii | reverse complement strand
GGCCATAAGTAAAAGCCATATCTTTTATAAGCACACATGATGTTTACATTTGAACAAATAAAAGCAGAGATTGATAAACTTCAGATAGTATGGAGCAGTGAGATCCAGGACTGATGTATTTTTGTATTTATTCTATAAATATTCATTTAATAACCTTATGTGCCCTGCCCTGTTCTTGGGTCTGTGAATATAATGTTGAGCAATACAGAAAAGATTCCTGCCCTCACAAGGCTATCAAAGGAGATAATTCAGCAAACAATTATAACAAAATGTGGTAGACAATGTGATAGGGAACTGAGGGTTACTCTACAACAGTGGTTCTCAACCTTGGCT
>NW_005265840.1:0-333 GCF_000412655.1 Myotis brandtii | reverse complement strand
GAGCTCACAGCTCTTGGGAAAGGTCCTTACAAAACCAACCAACCATCCAACAGGGCCATGGTGTATCATATGAACGAAATAGGGAGGAAGCACTTCTAAGGGAGCAGGGTGCCACTCCGAGGTGTTTTAATGACTGGTGTCCGGAGACTGAGAGTACACCCCAGACAATGGAGGAAAGACTAGGGCCCTTCTGGGGAAGGACATGTTCCCGGTCAGATACTAAATGACGTCACTCAGTGGCTACTTTGTTAACCCATGTGCAAGTTAACTTACAGACGGGATCCTGAAATAGCTAGAGGGCATTGTATTATTAACAAACTTGTCCCATGTCAT
>NW_005265839.1:0-333 GCF_000412655.1 Myotis brandtii | reverse complement strand
TCCTCTGTGCCGGTGATGAGCCTCTCTCTGAATGTCTCCATTGTAGCCACCATTTATTTGGACCCGTCAGAAACTCCCGTGGAGATTCTCTGGTTACTGAACTCTGGGGCTATTGGGATCTTCTAGGCAGATGGTTGGCCTTGGCTCCCAATAGACTGAGAGCTCCTTTTAACATTAACTATAAACTGAAAACTCACTTAGTGCCAAGCACAGAGCTCTGCTCATGGTGTCTGTCGGGTGAAGGATGGAGATAGAGGGTGGAGGTCAGAGGATGGAGGAGAAGGAGGGGGAGGAGGGAGGCCTCTGCACAGGGTCTGGGCTGGCTGGCAGGGG
>NW_005265838.1:0-333 GCF_000412655.1 Myotis brandtii | reverse complement strand
CCTGTGCCTAATATGTTTAAACCTTTCACCTTTGTTCAGCCTAATGGCATTTTGGGAGGCTTTTATTTTCCTTCTTATCTCTTGTGTCCTTCAACCAGTCCAGGTGACTATGGTGAGGGAACGTGTTGGGCTTGAGTGGACATCCGAAAGTATCTTTTGGTTCAGTTTCTCTAAAGCCCAGCTTGGGGTAAGTGTGGTGTGCAGCGATGCAAATGTAAGGACTATGATTCTCCGCCAGAGATCCACTCCCTTTTCCAAGATTGGTCACACATCCTTAGATTTTCTTTTGTTGTTTTTTTTTAAATATGTTTTTATTGGTTTCAGAGAAGAAGG
>NW_005265837.1:0-333 GCF_000412655.1 Myotis brandtii | reverse complement strand
TTTTTTTAAGGGTACTAGGAGTACTTGAGCACTTCTAAAATGAAGCTTTATATCCTCAGCTATGTTGTTAGATGCTGCACAAATTACTCCTGCTAAGTCAGGGCGTCTCAACCTTGACACTACTGCCACTTGGGGACAGATAAGTCTGTTGTGGGGGCTGTCCTGTGTGGGACATAGAGCAGCATCCCCAGCTCCTACCCACTAGATGCCAGTAACACTGCTCTCATTATCTCCCCCAGCCCAGTTGTCATGAATAAAAATGTCTCCAGATAGTACCAAATGTACCTTGGGAGGCAAAATTGCCCCTCATTCTGAAAGAACCATTTGGCTCTC
>NW_005265836.1:0-333 GCF_000412655.1 Myotis brandtii | reverse complement strand
CCCCCCCCGTGCCCGGCCCGCCCCTGGGACCGCAAAGGAGCGTCGCACACGAGCCCTTCACGCAGGTCCCGGGTGAGTGAGAAACAGGGGTGTAGCCTGGGCATTAAGTGAGGACAAAGATCCGCGTGTGGCCGGGAGGGTGTGGGCAGGGAGGGCGTGGGCAGGGAGGGTGCGGGCAGGGAGGGTGCGGGCAGGGCGGGGAGTGAATGCAGCTCCCATCTCACAGGAAAGCCACGCCCCCGGGATGCGTCCCTGACATCCTGTCAGAAGCCGGCTTCACAGATCCGAGCTCTCACGCCCGCCTTCCCCCGTCTCCTGGTCCTCGGGAAGGTC
>NW_005265835.1:0-333 GCF_000412655.1 Myotis brandtii | reverse complement strand
TTTGTACTCTTTAACCAACAGCTCCCTATGTGATAATCCAGTTTTCCCAATACCATTACAGAGACTATCCATTCTCCATTCTTGGTTCCTTTGTCAAATATTCATTAACCATATATATAAGAGTTTATTTCTGGGCTTTTGATTCTGTTCCTTTCATCTATGTCTATTTCTATGCCGGTAACATACTGTTTCAAAACTACTGCATTGTAGTATACAGCAGGTCCTCAAATGCTTTTTTCAATGTTATCTATATATATAAAAGCCTCAGCAACTGCTAAGACTGGACAACCACACAACTGGCTGGTTGCTATGACATGCACTGACCACCAGGGG
>NW_005265834.1:0-333 GCF_000412655.1 Myotis brandtii | reverse complement strand
ACACCAGCACTGTCACACTTTTTGTAAATCGGTTCTTGTTCATTCAGAAGTCTATCGAGTGTGTGTTTGTAATACTACATTATTATTTCTCCTGTTAAATGATTAGTTCAAATAAACCAAGATCAAAATATTTTGGAGATAAGACCTCTCCCATAGTCAGCATCCTTTCATGAAGCACTTGCTCCTAAGTGGCCACAGATTTCAGCGTTTTCTAAATAGAAATAAGTCTACGTATTGCTTTGCCCAACCTCTTATTCTTACAAATTGGGAAGCTGAAATCTTTTGTCTCTGCTTTGCAGAGACAAAAATTGCTGAAGCAGCCCTAGCCGGCTT
>NW_005265833.1:0-333 GCF_000412655.1 Myotis brandtii | reverse complement strand
AACTAGTTTATATTTGATTAAATTACTTAATTTCAACTACATAGACATTCTTATAGGCAAGTGTGCACGGCGTTTTACCACTTCTTTGCTCCAAATATTTAAAATCAAGAGATGGCCTGACCGAAATAGCTCAGCTGGGAGAACATTAGACTGAAGAGCTAAAGGTCCCTGGTTTGATCCTGGATTTCTGCAGAGTTGTTGCTCATTCTTAAGCCTTGCCCAGGTAGCTCAGTTGATTAGCGCATGGTTCTGATACACCAACGTTGTGGGTTTGATCCCTTGTCAGAACACATAAGAGCAGCAACAAATGCATGCAAAAATAAATGGAACAGC
>NW_005265832.1:0-333 GCF_000412655.1 Myotis brandtii | reverse complement strand
AATTCCTTTTAGGAAGGGGTAAAGGCTCTTGGTGAGAATTTATTCTTAAAAATAACCAGCTTAAAGTAATAAATATTCCCAAAAGGCATAATTCGAGACAAAATCTGCCCCATTCAATAACAATATAACAATATTATACAATAAATATAACTCAGCATTGTAAAAAAATAACTTTTATAATTCCAGCCATTTTATAATTGATGAGTATTTATAATGAGAGAGAATGAGTACAAAAATGAAACCATTTCATTTGTTGGATAAGAAGGGTAATGAGTAAAATTTTTCTTTCATTTTTGTTTCAAATAAATTAACTATCTTAAAATAATTTTTAAA
>NW_005265831.1:0-333 GCF_000412655.1 Myotis brandtii | reverse complement strand
AAATAAATAAATAAATAAAATGGACTTTATATGCATATGGGCTTTACATGGATTAACTCATTTCAGTTTCATAACGCTATAATTATTTCTTTTTTTATATTTCACTGTTTTTGAAAGATAAGGAAATTGAAGTACTGAGAGATTAAGTTACTTACCTAGAGCCAAACATTAAGTGGTGGAACCAAGATTTATACCCAGGCAGTCTATCTCCAGACCTTTACACACTAAGGTAGTCTACCCATAGTGACATTTATTTCCAATTAGGTTTATTATTCATTTATGGGGAATAAAGATTACCTATGCTGCCCGGCTGGAGTGGCTCAGTGGTTGAGC
>NW_005265830.1:0-333 GCF_000412655.1 Myotis brandtii | reverse complement strand
TTTCCAAAGATCTAAAGAGCAGAGGAAGAAGTGATGATGGCCTTTTGTTTATAGAAGCAAACTTCCAGTACTAAGTGACTGTCTGGGGGGTAAAACAAAGTATGGTTTTAATTCTGCCCTGAATCAAACTCTGAATAAAGTGGTGGAGCTCACTGCTAACACACAGTCTTCCCCTCAGACAGTCCGCTGAGTCCGGACCAGAGCACTTGGACTTCAGATTTGGAAACAAGCTGGTCAAGATGAAATGCATAGAATATTTCATATAAATTAAAAACTGATCATGATCTATCTGGAAGAAATAATCGAGGATAATTTTTACTAATTTTTCTTTCC
>NW_005265829.1:0-333 GCF_000412655.1 Myotis brandtii | reverse complement strand
TTCCCACCCCCTCTTAATCATGTTTGATTCTTCTTTAGTTGCTCTTGAATTCCGATCTTTACATAAATCTATTCAATTATATTTTCCAGATATTTATTCCATTTCAAAGGACCTGACTGCCTCACAAAGAGCAGGCATGGTCAATTCTAAGGTGCCTGTAATATGCGGAAAAAGCAGCAGCTCGTCAGGGCAGGCTTTATCCTCGCAATTATATAAACTGGATAGTAAACTGAACAAAAAACCAGTTGTGCAACTGACGCCGTTGTACAATTTGGCCCCCGATATTAGAAAGGTTCTCTCGACGGATAAAACTCCTTTGAGAGCCTGCTCAAA
>NW_005265828.1:0-333 GCF_000412655.1 Myotis brandtii | reverse complement strand
GTGACCCCATAAAGAATTCCTTTTTCACTGAACAATCTAGCTTGCCTTGAAGCCATTTCATAGTGTAAATCTTTATCAAAATGCTTCTGAGTGACACCTGTATATGTAGAAAAATAATGTCAACATATAATTTTGTTCTGACCTAATAATAAAAGTGATAGTTCTCACTTGAATCCAAGTGAAATGGCCAAATTGCCCAGAATTCTGGACAGGTTAATCTCCTGTGTCCCTGGAATAAATTTTAAATGAGTCGAAAATGCACTGTATGCATTAATTCAACTAATTATGTACCATAGGGAGAAGTATTAGGTCTCTTCCCCAATGGAGAAATAG
>NW_005265827.1:0-333 GCF_000412655.1 Myotis brandtii | reverse complement strand
TGTTTTAAAGATAAATAATGCAGTAATGCAGGCCCAAATGCATAGCACAAAACCTGCTATGCAAGAAGCTTTCATAAAAGTTATTTTTGATAAATTACAGTTAGAATATTTATAGATTATAATAAAGTTTTAGTTTGGCCATAAAATGGAATGTTGGCATTGAAGTCTGAACATTTTCTGTATATATACTACTTATTTGTCCAGAGTTTGTCTCTTATGTCCCCAAAATGCTGCCAACTATGACTGGGTCAGTAGTTTTCAGTTTTATGAAATTTGAAGTGGCGGGAATGCCAGTATGAACTATAAGCCCTGCATCATTTGCATCAATTAGGA
>NW_005265826.1:0-333 GCF_000412655.1 Myotis brandtii | reverse complement strand
AAGGGCCCTGGGAGCTTCGGAGTGAGGAAGGTAAAGGCGAGGTGCCCTGGGGGATGGGGAAGGGGAGGGGGTGCGCGCTGGGTCCTCCAAAGGGTGGAGATTCTAGGGGAGGTCCCAGGGGAAGATCTGAATAGAATATTCCGCAGCTTTCCAGGTATGTCCTCGCAGGGCCGGGCTCTCCACTGATTGGTTGGCGCCAGGGCAGGGGGGTGATTATCCAATGCGGCTGGTCCTGAGGGCCTGAGGTCAGCCGTGGAACTGTTGCTTGTCTGGTTTTGCTGCTTTTCCAGTCTTGGGGCTGAAACACAATGGAGGCCTAGATGTTATCTCTAG
>NW_005265825.1:0-333 GCF_000412655.1 Myotis brandtii | reverse complement strand
TCTCTCTCCCTCTCCCCTCCTCTCTGAGATCAATAAATATATATTTAAAACAAACAAACCAAAAAAACCCTCTAAACTCGCTAATGGCTCCCCTGTCCCTCTCTCTCCAGCCCCGGGAAACCACCATTTTGCTTCCGTTTCTATGAAGTTGGCTACCCCAGGTGCCTCGTATGAGCGAAATCACAGGGTGCTCATCGTTGTGTGTCGGGCTTATTTCACTGAGCGATTCCTCCAGGGCCCCGCCTGCTGCCGTCTGTGATGGGGGAACGTTCCGTGGTGGGTGGACCACACTGTGTGTCCACTCCCCTGCGGTGACGTCGGAGTTGCCCCCCC
>NW_005265824.1:0-333 GCF_000412655.1 Myotis brandtii | reverse complement strand
ATCAATGTTTGTAGTTATTGCCTCCTGGGAGCTAACCCAATTATAGGATGAAAAAATGAGCTAATGAACCACTGGCCCCATATTTGAAATACACACTCATCTGAACAACAGTGTTACCTAAACCAGAGCTTCTCATTTTCTTAATGAACCACCTGGAATTAGTGCTACTAGGCCATTTTGGCAAACAAAAATGGCACATATTATTGTTTAACTAATATCATGCCTTTCTAGCCCACCTAAACAGGTTTATATGTGAATCTCAGGTTGAGAACCTCTGCTTTGAATCAGGGATTATTATTGACTAGTGGTCCGGTGCACAAAATTCGTGCACAT
>NW_005265823.1:0-333 GCF_000412655.1 Myotis brandtii | reverse complement strand
AAAAATATGGAACTATACCAATGTCTGTTAAAAAATGTTTATATATTGCTTTTTAATACCCCAGAGTGAAGTATAACATTCAAGCAACAATTCAATTTTTATTTCCTGATTTGTAATTATAAAACTCTAGCAATTTATTTTTATTTTCCTTTATCTAACAGTTTTACCTAAAGCTTTAGAGAATTCTGTGAAGAATTTATAATAATGGGTATTTTACTTCCACAAGAACACAATAAAATTTATACTTTTATGCCCTGAAGAATTAACTCTTTTTGTAAATGACATATGGTAGAGAATCCTTTTTGAAAATAAATACTCTTTATGCTGAATGGG
>NW_005265822.1:0-333 GCF_000412655.1 Myotis brandtii | reverse complement strand
ACAGAACAGTGAGGACCGCTCATTGGCCTCATTATCTCCACCTCGATATGCCTTGCATACCTGCTGCAGTGCTCTGGTTCGAGACAATTAATCCTAATACCCGGCCCCGCCTGCGCTCATTTCTCATCTTGGCGGGTGGCTTTCTGTAATGGCCAGAGGGGCGTGGCCCGGTTCCCAGAGCTGGGCTCCTCCAGATGTGCGGGGCCTCACGCGCACACACACAGCCTGTCTGCTCTCTCTCTGTCTTTAGTCTTTCTCCTTGGCCTTCTTTTCTTCCATCCTTTCCTCCTCACTTCTTCCCTCCCTCCCTCCCTCCCTTCCTCCCTTCCTTCC
>NW_005265821.1:0-333 GCF_000412655.1 Myotis brandtii | reverse complement strand
AAAAAATACATTTGTTTAAAAGTTTTGAAGGAAAATTTAAGTAAAAGATGAGAAAATCAGGCCAGGGTGGCAACTACATGAACTCATGAGTAGTGATAGCAGTTGGTTAGATCAACACATTGCTTGCTGTTGTCCTCAATGTTAATGTTCCCATTATTTGTTACAATACAGATGTATCATGTTATCTTTGTTGAGGTCATTTTCTTGTTTATGAACTAGTAAGTGTGCAAAACAGTTTCTTTTGTACTATAACAGTTGTCATGTGCTTTTTTTATTTTTATTTTTTTAAATTCATTTTGTTTTTTGTTTTGTTTTGTTTTTTAAATATATTTT
>NW_005265820.1:0-333 GCF_000412655.1 Myotis brandtii | reverse complement strand
CAAGTTCCTGCTGTAATTGAAAAATTAAGAAATATTTGAGGTTAAAAAAAAAGCAGAGGTTACATTGCCTGGAATAATCAGCTCTTATAACTCCCTGTCCATCCTGAATGCAGGGTTTCTCAGGCAACAGCTCACTTCTCCAGCATCTTTCTACATGCTTCTTATTTATTGGTTGTATTATTCCCAATAAGTTATCAGTGTCCACAGCACACTGAATATATTAACTTTGGTCACATTAGCCCCCAGCAGGTTTGGCTCAGTGGCTAGACTGTTGGCCTAAGAACTGATTAGATTCTGTTCAAGGGCATGTACCTCGGTTGCAGGCTCCTCCCT
>NW_005265819.1:0-333 GCF_000412655.1 Myotis brandtii | reverse complement strand
AAAAAAAAAACCTCAAAGAAAACACTTTTCAGAGTTGTTTTCTTAACATTTTATTGTTTAAGAAAAAATATATATATTTCTTCACCAAGAATTGAGAACATATAACAAATATATAAAAAATGTCTGGAGGGATTACATTTTTGGAAACTTTAAGGAAATAATTTATGTAGTACATGGCTAACTAAAACATAAAACTTTATAGGTATTATTTGAAGTTGAATCTTGCAACACAGAATGAAGTGATTGTTACACTGCTTTGTCTCTGAGTGCAAGCTCGTTTCTGTGGCCCCTCTGTGGAGTGTCTGTATTCTTCCCTTGACAGATGCTTGCAAC
>NW_005265818.1:0-333 GCF_000412655.1 Myotis brandtii | reverse complement strand
TCTCTCTCTCTATATATATATATATATATATAATCAGAAAATGGACATTTGTCCTATGTCTGATTTTACATATATTGTAGAGTGAGGGAAGGAGGCAGTAATGACAATTTTTAATTGAAGACTTTCCCTCTTCCATCATTTGTCAAAGAAAGCATTGCTCCTGAGGAAGAGTCCAGTGATATGAAAGCAAAGCAGAGAAATGCTGAGGATGACACCTGATTTCTTACAGCTAATGGTAAAACTCTACATCTTATTTAATTATCTTAGAACACTATCAGTCAGATGTGTAAAAAACATACTAAGGCCCAGCCAGCATGGCTCAGTGGTTGAGCA
>NW_005265817.1:0-333 GCF_000412655.1 Myotis brandtii | reverse complement strand
AGGTGTCTAGATTTGTCTGAATATACCTTTTTGGAAGGTTTAAGTTTAGAGCCATGTCAATATTTTACGTAATTAAAAAAGAAAGTTATATTTAACAGCAATCTCTAACAATCAAAAGGCAAAGTAAGTAAATAAATCTCAATGTGATTTTATTCCAGTTGATTTTAAAACACATTAATTTGAATATACACCCAAGTGAGTGGTTAAAAAAAATCTTAAAACTGACTTTAGCAGTCACATTATAGGTAATAGTCTAAGCATGGTCGTTCTGAAAGGGATGTGTGGGTATTATGGGATTGAGGAAATGGGCAATTATGTTGGTGTCACTAAACT
>NW_005265816.1:0-333 GCF_000412655.1 Myotis brandtii | reverse complement strand
TAAATAAGTGTGTATTCCCTAAAACATAGAATTATTCGGTCTAAAAAATCACTCACATTGACTGGAATAAAAGCTTTCTGCTCCACCTTTGTCAAAAACGGACCACTTTGAATGGGAGCAGCCCATTTGGTGACAGGCCCTCTAAACTGCAGGACCCCAACATGTGGCTCAGGCTTCGGAGCCACACTGTTGAGAATCCAGCCACTATTCTTGGTCTCACACTCCAGGTCACAGGAACACTGTTTCCTTGTCCCAAAGAAGGGCAGTGGAGAAAAACAGCCAACAGATGCTCCACACACATTAGAAGCTGTTTCCACTGCCCACAGCTGTGCG
>NW_005265815.1:0-333 GCF_000412655.1 Myotis brandtii | reverse complement strand
CCATGGTAGGTGGAGGCTTCAAGGATGTGTCTTGGAGTCATTTTTTAAAGGACTGAAGGGGTGATGGATGGGTGTGTGACTGGTTGCTGTATTACCAAAGTAACAACTGATGTCCATTGTAGAAAAGGGGTTTCTGGGCTATGGGAAGGAAGGGGTGCAGAGACACTGAAGGTGGGAATAGCAAAGGGGAGATGGCAGGGGCACTCAAAATACAAAAAGAGATATGAAGAGCTATGAGATATAAACTTATACTTATGAGTGCGTATAAATTTACATATACATGCATATATTGGATGAAATTAAGAGGTTTGGTAAGTGTTCCAGGGGAAAAAA
>NW_005265814.1:0-333 GCF_000412655.1 Myotis brandtii | reverse complement strand
GAGCAGCGCTTTCGTAATAAATGTAACCAGTCCGCTGATAAGTGGACGGTCACCTGGGCCGCTTACTAACTCTCCGCGTTGGACATACAGAGCGACACATCCAGGAGCTACGCGAGGCGCCCGCGGCTGAGGTAACACTTACACTCCGGCTATGAGGAGGCTCTGTGCATTCGCCCCGACAGGCACCCTAGCGTGTGCGTCTCCAAAGCCGGGGTGGGGGGGGAGCACCTCCGTGGAGTAGGGGGCCGAGCACTGATAAGAGCGAAGCGCTCCACTCGCTCCTCTAACACAGTGTCTGTGGGCCTCCACCCACGCGGGGTGGGGCGGGGGGGG
>NW_005265813.1:0-333 GCF_000412655.1 Myotis brandtii | reverse complement strand
TGAGCCTGCCCAGGGCATGTGCCACTTTACTAGAGTGGCTTTCCCCACGGGTCCGTGCAGGCCTGTGGCTGCCTCGCCAGGGTCTCTCCTGAGAGATGGGAGGCAGTGAGGGGCGAGGCCGCGGGATGGGGGGGAGGCGAGGCTGGAGGACTCCCCACCTTCCGGGAGGCAGTTCCTGCGGTCGGCCACCCGCCCCGGCTGGCACCTGCTGTGCGACAGTGTGGCGCGTGCTCACTGAGAGCACGGGGCCCTCTACGCTCAGCCGTCTCCCCAGTCTGTGCCGGGAAGTCGGCTGCCCCTGACCCTGACCCTGACCCTGCCCCTGACCCTGAC
>NW_005265812.1:0-333 GCF_000412655.1 Myotis brandtii | reverse complement strand
CAAAGGGGTAGCGACCCACAGGTTGAGAACTGCTGCCTTCCACCATATACAAAAAATAACTCAAAATGAAACAAGAACCTAAACATAGAAACTAGAACTATGAAACTCATAGAAGAAAAGAGAAAATTAAAACTCAGAAAACTCTTAGAAAGCTTCATAACATTGGATTTGGCAATGATTTCTTGGACATGACATCAAAAGCACAGGAAAGGAAAGGAAAAAAGTAGGTAGAACTTCATAAAAATTAAAAACTTTTGTGCATCAAAGGGCACTATCAGGAAAGTGAAAAGATAACCCATAACATGGGAGAAAATTTTGCAAATCACATATCTG
>NW_005265811.1:0-333 GCF_000412655.1 Myotis brandtii | reverse complement strand
TTTTTTTCAGAGAATAAGTTCTAAAGGGCATGCTGAATGTGGTTAATTGAAGATTTGTTTCTCTGGCAAATCTAGAGGTTCAATGACCCGTTGAATTAGTGTCACTGTGGTTATGTGGTTTGGTTTTCTACTTTTAGAATAAACCTAAAAGCTTTAAATAAATTACTGTGATTAATTGAAAGTTTTAAGCAGGAGCAAAACAAAGGCAACGAAGAAGGAAGGAACAAAGAGTTATCCAGTACTTTATATTTGAGGCAGTGCAGATGACATTTAAGATATAACTGTAAGGAGCAACTAAATTATAATGACCGTAACTTGACTGTGTGATCAATT
>NW_005265810.1:0-333 GCF_000412655.1 Myotis brandtii | reverse complement strand
TGTGATTGGTTATCTGTAAGCTGCCTGTCTTAGCAATCCTCAAAAATTTATAAATTCTTGCCTCTCATGCGCCCTTCCTTCCCTACCCAGTTGGGGTGCCTTAGTAACTCCACCTAGTCGGGTTCCTAGATTCTAATATCTCTGCCCCCATGGTCCCACCCCTATCTACCTAGCTTCTCTCTGTCTTCTCAATAAGAGGGATAGGTTTCTGAGGAGTTGAGATCAATTTGCAGTTTTCTATCTCTACTTTTTGTTAATATAACCTTATTTCTCAAGTAAAACCTAATGGATAAAATGAATGATACTGTATTTGTTAGTTTACATTTCTAACAT
>NW_005265809.1:0-333 GCF_000412655.1 Myotis brandtii | reverse complement strand
CATAAGACATGTTCATATTTCAATATGGCTTCTGGCCCTGCAACTCCTGGTCAGAATGGCAGGTGGTTGGAAAGTAGATGGTAGTATTATTCCTGGAAACCATTCCTACACCAGGACACCTAGCAAAAACCTGGCTGTAATGTCAGTGACTGCACACCACATAAATAGACCCCATTAAATCCAAACTAAGCGTATCTTCAATTTCCCTTTAGCCCAATCCCAAAGGTCCCTGATGTCATTCCAATGCCATACTTCACAAGGGTGGAAGTCTGAGTGAAAAGAGAACAGTGGTCTTAACCAATCATGATTAAAATGTTTTATTTTGGCCCTTGC
>NW_005265808.1:0-333 GCF_000412655.1 Myotis brandtii | reverse complement strand
TTTTTTAAAAAAGGATATTTTGCTATACATATTGTATAGTAATATTTTTTCTAAAATTTTTGTTTCATATGATGAAATCATTGTCATCACAGTGGATAACTCTTCCATAGTCCTCACTATGTGCCAGTCACATGTAAGTGCATCATACATTTCTCTCATTTAATTCTCACAACAACCGTATGAAGTTAGAATTAATATTAATTTCATTTGAGAGATAAGGAACCTGAAGCACAGAGAAGTGAAATCCAAGGCCACACAGCTAGTAAGTGGTATTGCCAGGATTCTAACCCAGATTGTCTGGCTCCAAAGTCTGTGCTTTTAACGACACTATCA
>NW_005265807.1:0-333 GCF_000412655.1 Myotis brandtii | reverse complement strand
TGGCAAAAAGAGTAGAAATGGAAGCCATTTGGTATTATAAGTTGTTCAGTAATCAGAATAATCACTCCCTAAAGTAGTTATCAATAGTTCTATTAAACACACATTCATAAGTATGTACACCATGTTTAAAAAAGTAGGTCTTACTCCCCACACCTTAAATAGTATTTTGAATTGACCAGTGTACTATCCTGATCTTGTAAAATCAGAAAGACGTTTCAGTGTGTGCCACCTCTTATGGACTCAAGATATTTCAGAGCGTGGGAAAATAAGTACGGTAGGATTGATACACAATCTCTGCATCAACACAACCCTTGGTTCTGTGTTTCCTGGGTT
>NW_005265806.1:0-333 GCF_000412655.1 Myotis brandtii | reverse complement strand
AAAAAAATCACAATTTCTTAAGTCCAGAATTCAGGCAAAACTTGGGTGGTTAATACTTCTGCTCTATGTGGCATTAACTGGAGTCATTCTCCAATGATAGTCAGCTGACAGATGACCTAGTCTGAAGTGACTAAAATGATTTCACTTACATTTATGCTGCTTTGGTGGGCACAGCTGATAGGTAGGTTCAGCTGGGCCCTTCCCCACTCCATGCAGACTCAGGGCCTCTCCACATGGTCACTGAAGCAGGGTGGTCAGACTTTTTACATGGTAGCTCAGAGCTCCAAGAGTGAGCATTCTGCCCTGGCCAGTGTGGCTCAGTTGGTTGGGCAT
>NW_005265805.1:0-333 GCF_000412655.1 Myotis brandtii | reverse complement strand
CATCTTCAAAATATAGTGCAGTGATCACCACTATCTAACTCTAGAACATTTTCACATCCCAAAAGGAAATGTTGTTCCCTTCTCCCCCAGCCCTGGCAACCACTAATCTGCTTTCAGTTGCTCTGGGTTTGCCTGTTGTGGACATTCTGTATACATGGAATCATACAATATGTGTCCTTTTGTGTCTTGTTTCTTTAACTTTGCAGAATAGTTTCAAGGCTCATCCATGCGGCAGTATGACTCAGTACTTCATTCCTGTACAAAGCTGAATAACATTCCATTGTGTGTATATGTCTATATCTATATATATAAAAGCCTAAGCGACCGAACAAC
>NW_005265804.1:0-333 GCF_000412655.1 Myotis brandtii | reverse complement strand
AAAAATATGAATAATATAACAAAGACATCTTAGGAGTTAATTATTTTCATCCTCCTAGACCCCTACTGAGATAAAATGTATCTTTTAGAGGTTATTGAACTCTTCAGGGGAGAAAATGTAGAAATTAGCAGATTAATTGATTCTATTAAGGTATGTGACTATAAAAATTATACTGAGGCTTGGTAGAAAAAAAACATATTTAGAAATAAACTTTCAAGAACTTAATAGAAATTGTTTTTTAAAAATGTGTGGTATAGCCCTGGCCAGTAGTTCAAGGGTTAGAACATCATCCCACGCACTGAAGGGTTGTGGGTTCAATACCCAGTCAAGGGC
>NW_005265803.1:0-333 GCF_000412655.1 Myotis brandtii | reverse complement strand
ACACAGAAACATATTTCAAGGACCTTTTCAGATGTCTCTAAACTGAGGGGCGGGGGGTGGGGGGGCCGGGATCTTTGCTGCGACAAGATAGGAGCCTCGTTCCGGGGCCTCTGGAGCACGCAGCTTGAATTATTGATCATCGCAGGGACGCAGGGGGAACGTTGGTCAGCCAGCAGGCGCAGGGCGGGCCGTTTTAAGCAGATACAATTGGGGGGGGGGGATGCTGTCCATACATTGTCTTCTTACATGTGCGCCTGAGAGGGGATTGCTGGAGGGGGCGTGGCTTGCAGGAGAACGTCTCAGCATTTAAGGAGAATCACATACGGGGTTATG
>NW_005265802.1:0-333 GCF_000412655.1 Myotis brandtii | reverse complement strand
ATGAATTGTAGAAAGTGTGGGGAATAATTTATATCTGCGCTAATGATGGTTTTAGAACGTGGGTGGGGAAAATGAAATCATCCTAATTTATAGGATAGATGGAGTCAGAAGCTAAAAAGCACAAATGTGTGTACAACTAACATTTGCATAGCACTTGATAACTAACAAAACACTTTCTAATCTTTTTTTGATCAGCAGCTACATTAACCTTTTTTTAAAGGAATCTTTATTTTTTGCATCTTAAAGTTGATGCTTTTATAAGCATTATATGAGTAATATAAGTAAATATGTATGTATATAGATGTAGAGAGTCATTTATCTCAGCCTATTTTA
>NW_005265801.1:0-333 GCF_000412655.1 Myotis brandtii | reverse complement strand
TTTACCAATACTTTGTTGAGGGTCTTTGTGTCCAAGTTTATGAGGGATATTGGTTTGTAGTTTTCTTTTCTTGTAATATCTTTGGGGTTTGGTATGAGAGTGATACTGGACTCACAAAGTATAGTACTATAAGATTTTTACCAGAACACCTCAAAGAATGGAGCTGCAACTACTGAGATAGGGTTGAACTGAGGGAGGAACAGGTTGTTGGGGAACAGACAGGAGTTTAGTTTTGGCCACTTTAAGTTTGAGATGCAATTAGGTGTCCAAGGTGAGAAGTATGCAGCTGAGTGTGCCGCTCTGGGGTTCAGAGGGAATGTTAATGTGGAGATG
>NW_005265800.1:0-333 GCF_000412655.1 Myotis brandtii | reverse complement strand
ACTTAAAGGAAAGGACAGTTTTTTCAGTAGTGCTATTGGGGAGAAAACCATGACCTACTAGTAAACCAGGGGCAAAAACGAACCTACCTGATACCTCAGTTAGGAGAAGGTTGGTTTGTTTATCTTGACCCCAAGAGATCCCTTCCTTAATGACAGACAGCATATCATCAATTGCCAAATGGGGGTGGGGTGGCACAATGACAGGAAATGCTGGAGTTGGGGAGACACAGATTTGAGCCCAATTGCTGCTTGTCATCTCTCTAAATTATGTAAATTACTCCCCCAGCCCCCCCCCCTTTTACATCTGTAAATGGAGGGGATAGTATTAAAAGA
>NW_005265799.1:0-333 GCF_000412655.1 Myotis brandtii | reverse complement strand
CATTAGGAAGGTTGAGAACCACTGCACTAATTAATGCCTTGTGGTTGAGAGCCACTAATGGTGTCTCCTGGGCCTTAGAAAAATGGTGGTGCAAGACCTGGCCCAACAAAAGGAAGAAGAGTACACAATCCCAGGACCCAAGGTCAGACCCCTGGGGCCACAGGATCTTCACACTGGTCTTATCTAGATGCCTGTGGTCCCCACTTCTCAGACATCAGCATGCACCAGGATCACCCCGTTAACCCTCAGTCACTGACTCAATAGATCTGGGGTGAGGCCCCTCCTGAAAAGCTGTATTTTAAAAAAATATATATATTTGTATTGACTTCAGAG
>NW_005265798.1:0-333 GCF_000412655.1 Myotis brandtii | reverse complement strand
TGTTGTTGCTATTCATTCATTATTTTTCTTTGCATTTAATTTTTAGAAATTTCATTGACTTATTTGAAAGCTCACTGACTCATTGTCTGTGTCCAGTCTACTGATAAGCTCATCAAAGGCACCCTTCATTTCTGTTAGTCTTTTTTTATATCAAGCATTTCTTTTTGACTCTTTCCCAGAATTTCCATATCTCTGTTCATATTACCCATTTATTCTTGCATGCTGTCTGCTCTTTCCATTATGCCTTTAACATATTAATCATAGTTATTTTAGATGCTCTGTTTGATAATTCCAACATCTGTGTCATATCTGAGTTTGTTCTCATGCTTGCTT
>NW_005265797.1:0-333 GCF_000412655.1 Myotis brandtii | reverse complement strand
AGTCAAAAAGTTTGCCCACCCCTGGTCTAGACCCATGAAGACCGTGCCCTTCCCCATCTGCAGGAGGTTTGCCAGAAGCAGCAGCAGGTGTTCAGGCGATTCGGTACATCAGGGCACTGCTCGGTAGAAAGGTTGATGTTGAAACCGATAAGGAAAATGGGGCCATGCTGATTCGTGCACATTTGCTCAACACACAGGAGGTGCCGCGCCCATGCTGGGCACGGAGATAAAGCCAGGGCGCCCGCCACGCCCTTGGGCAGCGAGTGGCCTAGGAGTCAGGCTGAGAAGTGCCCAGTGCCAGGAGGGCTGGGGGCTCTGTGACTGACTGTGGGG
>NW_005265796.1:0-333 GCF_000412655.1 Myotis brandtii | reverse complement strand
CCTGGTCAAACTCCCTGTCAAGGGGACAATTTGCATACTACACGTTTATTATATATGATTGATTAGAACAGAAATAAGTATGCAAACAAAAAAGGAAATTTTTAATAGTAGAAACTACTAGTCATTCCAGAAAAATAAAGAAATAAAATCCATCTGACTTAGCAGTGTATTCTTTTTATAAATTCAAAATAGTATGAACCTTAAATAATTATTTAAAGTAAATATTACATTAGAATCATAGGTAAAAAATTCCATGATGGGAATACTGGTTTAAAAGAACTAAATCTGATCTACCATAATAGAACTTCATTGAATAATATTTAAAATATGGAA
>NW_005265795.1:0-333 GCF_000412655.1 Myotis brandtii | reverse complement strand
TGTGTGTTTGGTATGTGCACGGCTCAGACACTCCTAGGCACAGAGGAGAGCTGGGGAGGGGCAGGTGTGAGTGTCTAACTTAAACCCGATTGTTCCGGAAGGTCTGGAACTGACGTTCTTCTCCGGGGTGTATGGGACCTGCATCGGCGCCGTCAATAAGTTCGGAGCAGAAGAGAAGAGCCTCATCGGGCTTTCCGGCATTTTCATCGGCATCGGGGAAATCCTCGGTCAGTGAGGGGAAAAAGTTTTGCATGAAATCTGTTAGTTATAGTTGAAATTTTAAGTGTACTTTGCCTCTCTCTGTTCTTGAATTTCTATTTCCCTGTTTATTTT
>NW_005265794.1:0-333 GCF_000412655.1 Myotis brandtii | reverse complement strand
TTAATTAACCTAGGGATAATATATAATAAAGAGGAGAGACTAGAAGCATAAAATTTTGGAGTGGAAAGGCCTTCAGAGATAATCTAATTCAGTGATCTACAGTCTACACCCACTAATCTCTTGCTTTGTCCTGTAGGTGACTGTGGTTCTGTCTCTATGAGTCCCATCTCCCCTCCCAGGTGTTAATTTCGAGGACTCCAGGGGCTGTTTGTAACTCTTCTCCTCTTCCAGTGTACAGTGTAGTCTTAGTTCCATGCTTATTGACTCACTGCTGTCCACCAAATCAAGTACCCTATTTCTCTCCTAACCCAAAGTAATAGAAAAATATTAAAG
>NW_005265793.1:0-333 GCF_000412655.1 Myotis brandtii | reverse complement strand
AATGGCTACCCTTCAGTTACTGTCTGAAAACCTGAATCTAGGGAGGCTTTCCACCTTTCCCTAAATGATAAGTGTGGCTCCCTGTGCCTAAATACTTTGTAAAACTGATGGGGTTCTTACTGAACACTTGCTTTCCTTCTGGGAATCTAGAATTTGGGTACATGCTATGGGGAAGATGTCTATGTGACTAGCGTGCCATAAAAACCTTGGCACTGAATCTAATAAGACCAGTAGATGACATGTTTCATGTGTGTTGTCAGAATTTGACACTGGAATAACTAAGCACATCCTGGTACCTCCACAGGGTGAGGACTCTTGGAAGCTTGTACCAGA
>NW_005265792.1:0-333 GCF_000412655.1 Myotis brandtii | reverse complement strand
CACGCATGCCAGGGGTTGCCCACCCCTGGCCTAGATGGAATATTATACTTATGTACAACAACAACTAGAGAATAGTGGACTATAAAGTCTGTCTTGCTGACTTGAAGTGCAGTAGAAGCTCAAGGAAATGAGGACTTAGACTCATAAAAGAAAACTTAGAGAAGGTAGAAGATGAGCCGGGCCTAAAGAATGAATTACAGACCCACCAGTGTGGCTCAGTTGGTTAGAGCGTCCTCTTGTGCACTAAAGGGTCTGGGATTCGATCCCTGGTTGGGGAATGTACGGGAGGCAACCGAATGATGTTTCTCTCACATCAATGTTTCTCTTTCTCTC
>NW_005265791.1:0-333 GCF_000412655.1 Myotis brandtii | reverse complement strand
CAGCATCATTATATGCTGGGAGGACTAAGAGGAGCAGCAAAGCCCCTGATATGGTGCCTGACACACTGGGCATCGTAATACTCATGAGCTATGAGGTCATCGCCAACAATCATACTCCTCGCCCCAAGTCCCTGCAACCTCCTCCGCTTTGGTTTTATTTGTGTTGTCCTCATGGCAGTCACCAAACACTTGACGAGCAATGAACACCTGCTATGTGCCAGGCACTGTACGAGGTGCTGGAATGGTAAATGGGAGACACAGTCTCTGCCCTTGAAGAGCTGGCCACCTACGGGAAACAAAGGCACCCACCATGTTCTGCAATGAGCTGGTGAG
>NW_005265790.1:0-333 GCF_000412655.1 Myotis brandtii | reverse complement strand
CTTCAATCTGTGTCCACAGTGCAATGACAAGCATGTGCATGAAACACCTCAGAGATCCAACATGGGCCCTTCCTGCCAATCCAGGAACCAGTTCCAGCATTCAGGGCTGTGTACAAGTTTGTCTAAGAACAGTGCTTGTTTTTATGAGTGCTAATGTAGACTTGTTTTGGGTCTGAAACCTGGGAATGGTTAAATGAAATGTATCTATAGAATGAATTAGGCATTCAGTGTTTATAGTGGTTTAGAAGAATTTTTATTTAAGCAAAAAACTGCTTTAGTGTTGAGAAAATCACTTTGAGATGGTACATAAATATGCACATAGAAAGATCTTAG
>NW_005265789.1:0-333 GCF_000412655.1 Myotis brandtii | reverse complement strand
AACAGTGTGGGCCAGGTTGATGGAGACTCAGATATGGAGCGCCTGCTAGTCAACTGTGTAGTGGGGGAGGTCGCAGCATTTTTTGGGAGAAAGCTGTCCCTGAGTTTCCCTGATACCAGACAATATAATTCCTCCCCATATGTCCCTGGATCCTTTCAAGATGCTGCCCAGGATTGGAGCTCAGAGGGAGTAAGTCTGGGTAAGCCCATGTGCTGGCCCTTTAAGTGGAACTGCCTGCGACTCCAGTAGTCTCCATGTCACTCAGCCACAATCCCCACTTGGTTTTTACCACCTGAAGTTACAGGGACATCTCTTCCCGGCACTGGAACCCTG
>NW_005265788.1:0-333 GCF_000412655.1 Myotis brandtii | reverse complement strand
TCATTATCAGGCATTAAGGCTAACCATTTTCTAACACTATTATAACAAGAATTACTGTAGCTTGATTTCCTTGCCCACTAGGGGGAAAAATGACTTTTATTTGGTTAGTTCTTTGTTTCTTTTGTTTAACTTCTCTAATTTTCCTCTCCTCGATGTCTTTTCTTTCTTCTTCTTGGAGGAGGAGGAGACACATAACCAACAGGTGCAATGTCTGCTCAGTTCAAAATCTATGTACCTGTAACAAAAGCAGCATGAAATGATTCCTTTCTTAAAACTGGCCCATGTTAAGAGAATCTGCAGATTGATTGATATTCCTTTGTGAGGTAACACGTT
>NW_005265787.1:0-333 GCF_000412655.1 Myotis brandtii | reverse complement strand
GCACAGCCTTTTGTATATAGTTACACATGAAATAAATATCTAATACCTACTACATGGTCATAGATGTGTTGAAGGAATGAATGATTACATGGATCATTTTAGTAATTCTAGAACCCATGCTCATATGACATATGAGGAAACAAGTTCAGGAACTTGCTTGCCCAAGGTCATGTAGAATTGCAGCAGCACCTTGGAGATGCACAGTACCAGTATTTATCTGGTGAATGAGTTGGTGGCAGAGCCAGGACTGAAAACCATAGACAACCAAGAGGCCCCTTGTCTTGAACCGGGATGACCTGGGTGAAGGCTAATGTCCCTGAGCAGTTCCTTCTT
>NW_005265786.1:0-333 GCF_000412655.1 Myotis brandtii | reverse complement strand
TATTTTATTTGCAAAAATTATGGTCTGACCATAGTAAATTTATTCCATAACTCTTTAATGGGTCAAGCATCATATTAAATGCAAAAGCCTGGCTTTTGACATGCAGAAGTATTGCTAAAAATAATAAGCAAATATTTTCTCTATCTAAAAAGCCTGAAGCAAGCATGTACCCCTAACTCTCTTGCCTGGAGACAATAAATCTCTTAGGCCTAGAGATAACCATTAAAGACATTTTGAATGGCATGTTTCTTTACCTGTTTTGTACCCTCCTTTACTTCATTCAATATAGTGTGCCATCTTTCCATGGTATTGAGTGATCATCTTCAGCAACAT
>NW_005265785.1:0-333 GCF_000412655.1 Myotis brandtii | reverse complement strand
CTGCTGGACACCCACGTGGAGAGGCCACGTGGGCAGTTGGATTTGCCAGTCTGCATTTCAGGGGGGTTCAAAACTGGAGATTTACATTTGAAATGTAAAGCCATAAAACTACATGAGGTCATCAAGGGAGCTGAGTGCAGGTTGAAAATCATAGAGGCCCCAGGACTGTGCTCTGAGCACTCCAACGTAAAGAAGCAGGGAATGTATACGCATGTATGCATAACCCATGCCACAGACAACGGGGTGGTGAAGGCCTGGGAGGGGCGGGTTTGAAGTGGAGGGGGTCGATGGGGGGGCATAAACAAAGGGGACATCTGTAATACTTTCAACAAT
>NW_005265784.1:0-333 GCF_000412655.1 Myotis brandtii | reverse complement strand
GGGGTTAGGAGCCCGGCTCAGAGCGCACTGCTGCGTTGGTGTGATCTTGGGCCCATTACGGCACCTCTCTGTGCCCCAGTTTCCCCATCTGTGAACTGGGCATCACAGTTGGGCCCCTGAGTGGTTGTGAGGTTCAGTGAGTGAGTGATGAGGGGGCACTGTGCCTGGGAAGTGAGTGTGTGATGAGGGGGCGCTGTGTTTCCTGTGAGCACGGGAAGTGCCAGCACTCAGGAGCGGCAGTGGGTGCTGGGCAGGGGGTCCCCGCGGCCAGGCAGGTGTCTCAGCGCTGCATGTGGGAGCACCTGGGAAATGAACCCTAACATCCCAACAAGG
>NW_005265783.1:0-333 GCF_000412655.1 Myotis brandtii | reverse complement strand
AATATAATATCCTACATAATATGATGATAATAGCCTTAGGTAATGCTAACAGCATTACTTAAAAATAATTAATGTATAATCATTATTACTTGACCTTTGTACAATGTATGAAAATCATTCTCTATCAATATTTATGTTCATAATGTTCTACAATAAATACCTATTACTTTCTCTTTAGGAATTAAGATAGTATTAAGTGGCGTGTTAAGCAGTGCCTAAGAGCTGGAAATAAACTGAATAATATATTCATTCAACTAAATATTTACTGAGGGCTCCAGGAAGTGTGCTTTGTCTGGGAGACACTCTAATGAAGAAGACTCAGTTCTAGCTCTC
>NW_005265782.1:0-333 GCF_000412655.1 Myotis brandtii | reverse complement strand
TTGCTGCCACTTGCTCTGAACTCCCTTCAGCCCCCAAGCTCCGAGCTGTGTGAGAAAGAAGTGACCTTCACCTGTGCTCTCGTCCCTGATGGTCGGGTGATGTGGGCCCCCCGAGGAGCTGCCCACTCCCCGCAGCCCTGGGACTTCACTAAAGTGGCCCAGTGCCCACCGCCCCGCCCAGCCCTCCATGCCTTAGCCGAGGGTCTTGCCAGGAGTGGGGACTCCATTTTGGAGCAAAAGTTTTATTTTTGTTGTTATTCCTGTTGTTCTGTTTTTGTGTCTGATTTCGTTTTTCCAAGGTCACATGCCATATGTTTTTCTTGGCCTTTTTGA
>NW_005265781.1:0-333 GCF_000412655.1 Myotis brandtii | reverse complement strand
AAAGGAAAGGAAAGGAAAGGAAAGGAAAGGAAGAAAGCAAAGGGAGGGAAGAAGGAAGGAAGAAAAGCCTATGAGAAATTTTCCCCACACCACAGGTTTTAGGGACCAAGTCTGACAAGGGCTGAGATCTTTGGAATTTCTCAAAGATTCCTCAACATCCCAATCGCCTTGCAATTTCACCCAGCCAATTTTAGTAGAGATTCTACCTTCACAACTACTCACTGTCTCCCAATCTCCGCTCTCACTTCACCCAACTCCCGCCTCAAACACAAAGTTTTGGAATTCTGGAATCATCAATGGAGATAGTAAATTCAACCAAGAGTCTTACCCTCT
>NW_005265780.1:0-332 GCF_000412655.1 Myotis brandtii | reverse complement strand
CGAGGACAGTCTCATTCTTGGTATTCCTGCCAAAAATGCAATCATGAGATATCAGGAAAAAACCAAATTGAGGGAAATTCTACAAAATAACTGTCCTTTACTCTTCAAAAATGACATAGTCATGAAAAAGGTTGACAATTTGTTCAGATTAAAGACTAAAGAGCCATGAAAACAAATTCAGCAAATGATCCAGGAACACTGGAAAAATATAAAGAACATTATAGGTATGGACTATAGGTTATACAACAGTATATCATCAATGCTAATTTCCTAATAGTTTTAAGAGAATGTCCCTGTTCCTAGGACAGGGGTGGGGAACATCTGGCCCACAG
>NW_005265779.1:0-332 GCF_000412655.1 Myotis brandtii | reverse complement strand
TATCACAAAGGCAGCTGCATCCAACCGTCTCGAGAAGACTGGGAAGGCTGCTGCCACAGCCACCTTGAGAGGCTCCCGTGCTTCTGCTACTTGCCAAGGATCACAGCAGAACTTTATCAGAAAACATGTATGTGTCACCTGAGTTCCTACCAAAGAGCAGGACCAAGGATCTACCACAAAGACGAGATGAAAGAAGCCCAGAGAGACCAGTCAGGAAGCATAGGACCCTCTTGTAAGTGCCAAATAGATGACTTAATTTGACACAGAGCAAGAACAGAACGTTTCCAGACATCTCAGAAGGCCCATAAAGTACTAGGCAACAGATGTGTATT
>NW_005265778.1:0-332 GCF_000412655.1 Myotis brandtii | reverse complement strand
AAAAAACAAGGTAAGCTTAAAAAATCTTACTTTGTTCAAGGCATACTCACAGACTGATGGAGACATGTCAAACAGAAATAGGAAATACCCTAAAGGGAATCCCACTGGCTAAACTGGAGACAATCTGAGCCATATTAAATAAAAAGCTGTTTATATAGTTATATTTTTTTTGTGAAACTTCCTTGAGGTTTATACCTATGATTTGTGAATTTTTCTGTAGGTTCGCTATATACTTCAATACAAAGTATATACGTAGTGATGTTTTCTTATAAAAAGACTTGTTACAGGTTGATAAAGAAAAAAAGGGGGACATATGTAATACTTTCAACAAT
>NW_005265777.1:0-332 GCF_000412655.1 Myotis brandtii | reverse complement strand
ATAACAATCGAAGACTGGTCACCAGGAGGCTGCGTGCACGGCAAGGCATTCACGGGTGGGTGGGGACTTAACTCTGGGTCCCAGGGCATGGTGGGACTTGACTCTGGGTCCTGCGGCTTGGCAGGAGTCAGTCTGGGTCCCGCCTCTTGCCCACCATGGCGGGAGTCAGTCTGGGTCCCGCCGGTGCGGCAGGTCTGGGTCTCGCACGATATTGAGCACTAGGCCTCTAGCTATTAACATATTAGAAACTCATAATATGTATCTGTTTAAAAAATCTTACTGTTAAATCAAACATTGCACACTCACTGGGGTGATTAACATGCATTGAAAAG
>NW_005265776.1:0-332 GCF_000412655.1 Myotis brandtii | reverse complement strand
ATCCTCTGGTGAAGCAATTATACTTTTAGATACATATGCAAAATAAAATTGCAATATATGCACATGTGCATGAGGAGATACGAATAAAAGAAGATAATACTATTCCTTGAAGCATTATTCATGACAGTAGAAAATTGGAAACAATCTAAATGTCCATTATCAGGGAACTGGATAAATAAGCTATAGTATATTTATGAATGTGAGAAAGATGTTAAAATTGAACTATTGTATTTTAGTTTCATTCCAAATTCAGATGGAAAATTACCATGCAGGACTTGCAAATGAGATTTTTTAATACTAGTCCACAGATTTTAGTTCACACCACATTGGGT
>NW_005265775.1:0-332 GCF_000412655.1 Myotis brandtii | reverse complement strand
TCTCTTTTCTGCATGGTTTTCCTGTTAAACTTCTTTTTAAAATGTAACAAGTATTAAGAAGTAACGTGTTTTGTATTATTATGTTGAATGAAAGACCCGGACAAAAGAGTATATATTTTATAATTTCATTTGTGTGAAGTTCAAAGCCAGGCAAAATTCATCCATTATTCCATGTTAAGTGAGTAGTTGTGTTGGGAGGGTAGAGCCCAGAGAAGACCTGAGAGGAACTCTGGGGCTGGGATGTTGTGTCTTGGTCAAGGTGCTCATTACGTGGGTTGAATTTATGAAAATTCATCCGCTGTAGAATTGATTGTGCACTCTTCTTTGCAGTG
>NW_005265774.1:0-332 GCF_000412655.1 Myotis brandtii | reverse complement strand
GAGTGTAAATGTTATCATTTAGGGTCACCAGCACAGTCAAAATAGTAACAATTGAAAAGGAAAACCCTCCGAGAGCAACTGAATGAATTTACCTTCCTCAAGTCTAAATCAGGTTGACGTCAACACCATGATTAAAATCACCTGTTTCCCAAGAGCACTCTCCATTTGCATAAAATCCTCCCGAAATTAGACAAAGAAAACATAATCCTTCTCAAAGATGAAGGAGAGAGAGCTTTTCTTCGAATTTGGAAGTCATAATTAAGCATGTTGAGTTTCCTGTAACTTGATCTTTATCGTTATGAGAAACTCTTGGGCAAATTTTAATGGGCCAT
>NW_005265773.1:0-332 GCF_000412655.1 Myotis brandtii | reverse complement strand
TATCTTGCTAACTATGTTGTTCTTGAGCTGTGTTCTTGATAACTGGTATGCTTTCCCTGGACTGGCCTTTTGTGTCACCAGAACGTCAATCGTTCATCTGAATATTACTATAAACTGAGGGAAAGGTTTGAAAAAGGTTACTCTGACCAAATCAGTCCCGGGTCTTAGAACTGACTGATTTGATGAAAAGCAGTCCTTCTAATTGTCTAGTCAAGACATATGAGAGACTGCATTAGCATGTGCACCAGACTTCATAGTAATATAAAATTTAAATGTGAGAATGGAGAGATTATTGTGACTTCGCTGAACCAGGAATTTGAAACTTTAAAAAA
>NW_005265772.1:0-332 GCF_000412655.1 Myotis brandtii | reverse complement strand
GCTCTGAGCTCTGCCATTTGCTAACTGTGTGACCTTGGTCAAATGACTAAATTTTTCTGAGCCTCAATTTCACATTTGTGAAACAGGGATGATAATGGTAACTACCTCATAGGATTAAATGAATTGGAGGCAGGAAAGCTGGAAAAACAATGCCAGACACATAGTAAACTTTTAGTACCATACCAAACAACTTGTACTAAAAAAAGAAACAAAGATAAGAAGGCATAACACTATTAATCTAAAAATGATGCCTGAGGCCAGGCACCATAATGGTCACTGTGAGAGGGATGAGCAGTATTACTGGGAGACAGAAATAATATATGTGCAAAAGA
>NW_005265771.1:0-332 GCF_000412655.1 Myotis brandtii | reverse complement strand
TCACTGACTGAGAACTTCCTACAGTGCCAGGTGCTGTGCCAGGGGCATTGCATGGATTAGCTCATCTATTCCCCACAACAATCCTGTGCCTAACGTTCCGTTCTCTCCTTCTTACAGCTGAGAATAGGCACAGAGGGGTCCGCGATTGGAGCAAGGTCACACGACTGGTGCAGCAGTAGGTTCTTCACAGGTACCTTGATGGAACAGTGCATGCCGGATGCTTCTCAAGGTCCCTACCATGCCCTTGGCGCTTATTTCATGTTAAATATTGCCATTTTTGTTGTTTTCATCATTACTCTGATCACCGTAGCTTGTTCATTTAAATGACATGT
>NW_005265770.1:0-332 GCF_000412655.1 Myotis brandtii | reverse complement strand
TCTTGTATGTGCCCTGACTGGGGATTGAACCCCCAACATTGGTGTATCAGGACAATTTCCAACCAACTGAGCTCCCTGGCCAGGCCCTTACCCAGCTCTTCTTTAACTCTTGGATGTATCCCTGCATCTCCAGAGGAGTTAACAGAGTTGGGGTATAGGGTGAAACCATCAGCTAAACTAAGCCCAGGATAGAGGGTCTGTGTCAGATGTTGTGAGGACAGACTGAGGGATGAAGACTCTTCTGTGGCCAAAGGCTGAGAGAGAAGAGATCAAGTTTTATCAAACCTTCAAGAGTGAAGGAGGAGAGTTGTCGAGGGCCTGAGGTCACAGAA
>NW_005265769.1:0-332 GCF_000412655.1 Myotis brandtii | reverse complement strand
ATGCCTACCAAAATAATGGATCTATAAATTTGAGACAGTGGGAGACTGATCTTTTTTTTTAAGTCCAGACTTGGCTTTGAGTTTATTCATACATTATTGTACCCATGTTTAGTTATTTTTTAAAAAAATCACAATGACCAGATTCAAACATTTGAACATGGCACAGAAAATTATGGTTTCATCTTTGGAGCAGGATATAGTATCTCATAGTAGGTCATTGTTCCCACTGCCACAGACAGAAAAAGCCACACAAACTACCAAAAAAAAAAAAGATACAATTTAAATGATCAGAGATCTGTGAAAGCAATGAGGACTGGATCAACTAAAATTCC
>NW_005265768.1:0-332 GCF_000412655.1 Myotis brandtii | reverse complement strand
CTCGAGTCAAAAAGTTTGCCCACCCCTGGGTTATACAGATAGTGGGGTGAAGGTATACGGCCCCCTTGGCTGTTGTGTGATCAGTCTGAGAGGGCTTAGCCCAGTGGTTGGCCCACTGGGAAGGGGGGTAGGTGGAGGTGATTATGATCGCTCTCTCTTTTGACCTGGTCCCCCTGGGGTCATTCTAACATTTCTGTTGAGAAATGAGGGGCCCCCTGCAGGTCCACCCTTGAAGTCAGTGCTTGCACAATGCTGACTACTTCCAGGACTGGGTCACTGGGTGAAATGTATTTTCCATTTGGACAGTCAAGTGTTGCTGAGAATTGGAAATA
>NW_005265767.1:0-332 GCF_000412655.1 Myotis brandtii | reverse complement strand
GGGCATCTAGTCTTCATATAAACTAAACACATGGATCAATTCTAAACTAGAGAGAATCCCCAGGTGAAAATGGAAGAAGTAAAAAGGGAACCAGCAATGTTAGAATTCAAAGGTGTTCCCCGATCCAGGTAAAAAGGCTGAGTGCCCCAATGAGGCACAAACATCAGCTACCTCTCACCTGGGTGCACCCTACCCTTGAACTGTCCTCTCAGCCCTCAGAGGGTGTGGTAGCACTTGGCTCCTCCCAGGTCCCACTTCTCCAAAGCTCAAGGGCTACTGCATGGCCAGCATGCTCCTGACCTGGGAACTTCTTCCCCTCTCCCCCTCCCACC
>NW_005265766.1:0-332 GCF_000412655.1 Myotis brandtii | reverse complement strand
CTCTAGGACATCCTGTTTGGAATAGATTCCCAACTCCTTGCCCTGGCTTTCCTCTAAGGCTCTCTGCCTACTTCCGTGGCCTCTCCTTGTCCTGCTCCCGCCTTGCTCATTCAGCTCCAGTCCTGCTGGCCGTGCTTCTGTTCCTTGGCCACCCAGGCTCACTCTGAGGGCTAGCAGTTCTCTCTTTCTGGAAGGTTTTGTTCTGGGATCCTTCTATGTTTCCCTCCTTGTTATCATTCTGATCTCACCTAAAATTTCACCTCCTCAGAAATGACCCCCACATCTAAAGTAGCTCCCAGTCACTCTCTATCTTATAACCCTGCTTCACTTAC
>NW_005265765.1:0-332 GCF_000412655.1 Myotis brandtii | reverse complement strand
GAATGAATCTCAAAAGCAGCATGCTGAGAAAAAAAGGTTTACATAAAGAGTATATAGTGTATGATTCGTATATTTAAAGTTCTAGATCAGGCATAAACTAATCTATGATGATAAAAATCGGAGGAGTGGTTGTGTGGATAGTTGACTGGGCTGGGGATTTCCTGAGAAGGGACATGAGGATACTTCCTGAGATGATCTTGACAAGGGTTGGGAGCACTAGTGCATGCATATGTCACACCTCACTGATGGTACATATAAGACCTTTGCACTTCATTGCCTATAAATGCTACCCCCCAAAAAAGAACCCCAATAAACTAGTTAAAGATATGCGT
>NW_005265764.1:0-332 GCF_000412655.1 Myotis brandtii | reverse complement strand
AAGGAGAAAGATGACCAAAAAGTGAAATCTGTCACTGTGTAGAAGGACAGATTTTAAAAATTGACTTAATTACTAAGTCATCTGTATTAAATTTTGGTATAATGTAAAGTGATTCAAGCCTTGTAAATAATGATATGGAAGACCCTGTGCTGCACTTAAAGTATTGCTGCTTGATGATTTGATTTTTACATCAGAGCTTTATAACACGAACTTTTGTACAGAATTGTGAGTTGTGACCATGTAACATGAGAGGTTTTGCTAGGACCTATTATTTTTAACCACCATTAATTAGTTGGGGTGGAGTTTACTGTACTGTGAAATTTTCACATTTG
>NW_005265763.1:0-332 GCF_000412655.1 Myotis brandtii | reverse complement strand
TTATTACTTTAAACATTCAACTATTTTAAAATAAATTAAAATATTTTTATATTAACTTACATATTTACTTTTTTGTGCTTTTTACTTCTTCCTGCATATTCAGTCTTCCATCTAAGATAATATCCCTGCAGCCTGAATAACTTTCTCTAGAATTTCTGGTAGTGTGGTCTGCTGGCAACACATTTATCAGCCTCAATTTCACTGCGTATACAGTTCTAGATTTAGAGGGTTTATTCTCAAATGTGTTTCTTTTTATGCATTTAGTTATGTGCAACATTCCTGCCTTGTCCAATGTCTCATAATTTTTTATATACATCAGACATTTTTTATAA
>NW_005265762.1:0-332 GCF_000412655.1 Myotis brandtii | reverse complement strand
CTGCCCACCTGCTTCTCAGGTTCACACGTGACATCATCTGATGTTTGTCCAGTTGACCTGGGGGTCTGTCTTCCTTCCATCCCAAGTCTTAGAGTCATTGTCCCTACTAGCCTGAGTATCTTGACCCTAGTAACCTCCACCCAAGAATGAAATAATCCAGTGTGGTTCTGCCCTCTCTCAGGGTCCTGACTGCTGATGGCCTGAGCTCGACTCCATTACTGGCTCCTAACTCTGTTTGTGTTGGTTCAAATTATCCTGACTACTCTTGCCCCATCAATGACTCTGTGACCAAACCCTGAGTGTCTTTCCCATTAGGGTTACTTACTCCAGGG
>NW_005265761.1:0-332 GCF_000412655.1 Myotis brandtii | reverse complement strand
GGTGAGGATTAACAACAACAACAACAAAACAACAACAAAAAACCCCAGTCTTTAATATGAAACATTAGTTTTCTGTTTCTTTAGGGTTAGTGTGGGCAACTACAGTGCGGGTATGGGTATGGGTGGATGGAGAATGAAGAAGACAGCTACATTTTAAAAAATCAGATATTCAATATTACCTGGTAGGATGGTGTTACTGATGTCATAGGAAGTAAGAGGAAATCTGGTGAATGTGTTATATGATTATCAAATAGAGTACGCAGAAAGTAAACATGACAAATAAAGGTGTGGCCAGGCTGGTGTGGCTCAGTGGTTGAGCACTGACTTATGAA
>NW_005265760.1:0-332 GCF_000412655.1 Myotis brandtii | reverse complement strand
CACAAATTTTGTGCACCGGGCCTCTAGTTAAAAATAAGAAATAAGAAAAAGTCTTCAATATTCTTATGGAAAAAAGAAATTCTGAGCAATAATTCTATAATCAAACTATCATCCTATTGTAAGGGCTGCAAAAAAGACATTTCTAGACATAAAAGGACACAAGCACAATTTCTTAGGAAACTCCAGATGATGTGCTCCACCAAAATGGGGGAGTAAACCAGAAAAGAGGAAGACATGAGATTCAAGAAACAGGTAAATTAGCACAGGAAAACAGTGAAGGACATCCCAGGAAACAGAAGAACAAAGGGAAGTCTTGAGGAAATTGCAGCAGG
>NW_005265759.1:0-332 GCF_000412655.1 Myotis brandtii | reverse complement strand
AATGTGCACGAATTTCGTGCACCAGGCCACTAGTACTATTAATATCTGTGTATATTTTATATCAGTAACATGCCTTTTTTCTTTAAGTAATATACTATATTTTCAAACTGATGGAAGTAATTCATAGTTATTACTATGTGTACTGAATATAAACATATAAAAATACACATACATATACAGACACACTGCCTGAATAATTAATGTTAAGTGCAGTTTCTCTGGATAAATCAATTTTTACAGAAAGTTGAAGGTTATTATTCTAAGACTAGAGGCCCGGTGCACGAAATTCATGAACTCAGGGGGTGTCCCTCAGCCTGGCCTGCATCCTCTCA
>NW_005265758.1:0-332 GCF_000412655.1 Myotis brandtii | reverse complement strand
CCTGTGCCCTTGTGCTGAAACAGTATAGGGGCTGTTGCTTTTTTGCTTCGGGCAACTTCAGGTTGGAGGTGAGCTCAGATCTGACAAAGCTTTGAGATGCAAAGTGCCAGACTGTTCAGAGAAGGAATACTGAGAATGAAAAGGAAAAAAAAACTACAAGTGGGACTTGGAATCAAGCATAAAGCAAAAAGACCAGGAGAGTGGTTTCTTTGTAGTGGGAAATGGAGGACAACATTGGAGAAGAGGTCAGGTGGTCTGGAGGCTGACACACAGACTTCTGTGTGCTAGAATAATGACACTGTGTGTGTGTGTATGTGTGTGTGTGTGTGTGT
>NW_005265757.1:0-332 GCF_000412655.1 Myotis brandtii | reverse complement strand
GTTTTGAGCTCAAATTTGCCTTTGGAAGGATTTTAGATTTACTTCTTAATAATACTGTGGAAACCATAATAATGGCTACAAGTGAAATATTATGAAAATTTCACTGTTTATCTTTGAAAATTATTTTTCTCCAAGGCGAACTTGAACCAAATTTAGTTGATAGCAGATCATTGTATAGTAATTTGGGCACAGAATCAGTTTGATGACCATTAAATAATAATGTTGCCTTTTTCTGTTGTCAGTGGAAATATCAACTCTTCCCCTTTACTTTCTTAACCTGTAAAGCGGCACTCTCCACACATACATTTTCTTTACTAATATTGGAATGTCCA
>NW_005265756.1:0-332 GCF_000412655.1 Myotis brandtii | reverse complement strand
CTGATGCTCTGTCCACTGAGCCAAACCGGCTAGGGCAGATCAGAGTTCTCTTTGCGAGGAGAGGGAACGGCTGTGAGGTGGGCAGGTACCCAATTGTGTCTACCTCATCCTTTAGGCAGCAATGACAGCTTGCATGCTATCACACTCACTAAATGCCAGGCACTGTCTGAAGCACTGAGCACGTTCATGTCCACAGTCCTTTAGTTTCAACTCCAAAATACACAAGCTGTTCAAACCAAAATTTGTCCTTAACTAATTTACTGGCAACACCTGACCTGAACTGACAGGAGGCTTCATTTGTCTTGCTCAGGGTAAATGTTCTTACAATTGCT
>NW_005265755.1:0-332 GCF_000412655.1 Myotis brandtii | reverse complement strand
GCTCAGTTGGTTGGGCCTTGTCCCATGCATCAAAGTCCCGGTCAGGGCACATGCCCAGATTGTGGGCTGGGATAGTGGTAGGGGAGTTGTAGGAGGCAGGGGTTATGCAGGAGACAGCCAACATTGATGTTTCTCTCTCCCTCTCCCTCCGTTTCTAAAAATCAATAAAAAATATTTTTAAAAGCATATAAGCCCATAAGTCCATGCCTGAAATACTTGTTTATATTTTCTATACTACATATCTACTGTTTAATTATAAAGAAAAAGAATGTGATGAAGAAAAGTAGGAAAGAAAATAAGGAAAAAAAGTAGAAAGAAAGAAGAAGGAAAAA
>NW_005265754.1:0-332 GCF_000412655.1 Myotis brandtii | reverse complement strand
GGTACATGCCCTTGACCGGAATCGAACTTCTGGGAGACTTTGGTCTACAGGCCTACGTTCTATCTCCTGAACCAAACCAGCTAGGGCCAGGCGGATCTTTCTATAACCCATATCCGGCCATGCCACTCTCATGTTTAAAGCCATGTAGTGTGCCTGAATCCCAAGGGTCATTTTAACAATTGCTCTCCAGCTGTGGGACTCCATAAAAGACTGCTATGCCCAGATTCCTTGCTTCATTTTGGAGACCCGGTGGAGTGTTTGTTTTGGGCTTTTGTTGTTTTTATGACAAGGAGAGTGTCGGGTGGAGATAAGAAGGGAGACCAGGAGAAAGG
>NW_005265753.1:0-332 GCF_000412655.1 Myotis brandtii | reverse complement strand
CACATATGTAATACCTTAATCAACAAAGAAATTAAGGTTCAAAAAATAAAAAATATTGTCTTTTTAATGTTTTTATCTAAAGAGTCAGATATGTGTCAAATAGTATAAGTAAACTCACAGAAACAGCTTCCTTTTCAATGGATAACAGAAGTGACACATGTTCCATGAACTAGAGTGCAGCTCCTAGGACCACGATTCCTTAAAGATAAGCTACCAACTGTGTTACCAAAAACTTTTATGGATTTTTTGTACACACCCAAGGGGCAAACAACTTCCCAGGCAGAGAGAAAAAGTGGCTCATGCCTTCAACCTTGTTCCTCTCTTTGTGAACT
>NW_005265752.1:0-332 GCF_000412655.1 Myotis brandtii | reverse complement strand
CAATTCAACAGTTCAACAACTTCTGCAAGGACTCAGGTTCACTCCCGCCTTCCTCTCCCCCATCCTGGGTGTGTAGTCCTCACGCTTGTTGAGCCAAGGTCAGCAGGCAGCTCCAGGGGCCACACTCAGACACTACTGAACTTTCAAAGGAAGAGGAGAGCCTCCCTCCCATGCATCTCTCAGTGAGAAAATCTGCAGGAGCTCCCCTTACGCCTTTCCCCACCCAGGGATGCTGATATGCACCATCCAGGGGCACCATTTCAACAGACTTTACCAAATGCTGCCTCAGAGCTCCCAGTGGTCTTCCTACTTTCTTTGGCCAAAAGTGCATC
>NW_005265751.1:0-332 GCF_000412655.1 Myotis brandtii | reverse complement strand
TTACCTAAAATCCCTCTAAGCTAATGTGGCCTTATTTAAGTTTTAGTAGATATGTAGATTACCCTATTTCTCTCCTATTATAATGGATAAAATAAAAATACAGAAAATTTCAAGTGTTGAGAAAGATACAGAGCAACTGGAATCATATACAATGATACAATCAATATAAAATGATAGGCAGCTGTGCGGGTGTGGATGGGGGGAGATTAACCAAAGAATTTATAAGCATAACTCATGGACACAGACAATGTGGTGGTGAAGGCCTGAGGGTTGCGCGGGGTGGTGGGGGTAAATGGGGAGAATAAAAGTGGACATCTGTAATACTTTCTACA
>NW_005265750.1:0-332 GCF_000412655.1 Myotis brandtii | reverse complement strand
GAGAAAAAGAATTTTCTGAGACTCGCACGGGAGGATGTATTTGCGTGGAATTACGTCCCTGGGTTTCCCAAGTCCCATGTCCCTTAATCTAGTCCTGAAAGAAGTGTAGTTGGGGTTTCAGTAGAACTGAAAGCCAAGCCAATGTCCAGGGTTTCCATTCCATGCTGTGGCTGGGTCCAGTTCGGCATCAGACTAGTTGCAGGCCATTAGTCCATTGTGTCTGGGGTCCACATGGCTGTGAGCCATGTGAGCGAATGCAAGAGAGCACAACATGCCAAGAGCACAAGAGGAACCAGGAGTACAAGAGAGCAAGTTCCTCTGTTCAGGGAATT
>NW_005265749.1:0-332 GCF_000412655.1 Myotis brandtii | reverse complement strand
TTGCGTCTCTACAGAGCTCATGACTAAGCTGTGCTATGCTTACTTCTGGGCTCCTCTTGGCAAGGAGAGTGCCCAGGAGTCACCGAAACAGTGGCCTTCTCTCTGGTCCCCCACTGGTCCCCCAGCCAGCGCGTGCACTATCATGACCACAGCCAGCTCTCTGGAGTGGACCAGTGATAGGTCTTTTACCCACAATACCAGGTGCGGTGAAAGTATAGTTAGCAATAGGACTGCTCAGTTAATGGCTAATACAAATACTGCTTACGACAGACCTTCAAGAGCTGCTTAATGATCAGTTAATTTATACAAATTGCACTAAAATTAGTTTGGGG
>NW_005265748.1:0-332 GCF_000412655.1 Myotis brandtii | reverse complement strand
ATTTCTGGATCTCATACATCAGCACTCAATAATTTTTCAAAGAGATTCCTACGTGAATGCATGTGGCATTGTTGTTTCAAGGGATATTTTTTGAAGATGCATGCATGCTACCTAGTGGCAGTGCATATTATATTAAATAAAATCAGCACAGGCGGAAGCCTGGTAGTGAGGAAAGACAGGTGGAGCTGTGCTTGAGACAGGTTTGCTGCAGCGTTTGGTCCTGAGGCACCAATGACAACAGGATACATGACATGACAAGTGGTGTTCTGCCCTCTGTGGCTGGCCTTACTAACAGACTGCTATGTCCCTAAGCCATTTTGTCTGAACTGAGC
>NW_005265747.1:0-332 GCF_000412655.1 Myotis brandtii | reverse complement strand
ATGGAGGAGGGTGGCTCCCCAAGGGGTCCGAGGGAGACACCTGACAGGATGATCTGAGCTCACATGGTGGTGTCCCAGGGCCCAGCTGAGGTTGGATCTCAAGGAATTGCAACCAGCAGCCCTGGAAGAGGGACCGGGGTGCTTGGGGACTGCAGCGCCTTGGGGTGAAAAGAGGAGGGAGCTGACACTGTTGGGTTGGGTGGGGGGTGGGCAAGAGAAGGAAAGCTCAGGAGGGTCTGCGTTGGGAGAGGACTAGAACTCACTCATCCGGTGTGAAGCCAAAGCGCCCTTTCTCCCTCTGTGCTCCCCTGGCCTCAGTGACCTCCTTTGTG
>NW_005265746.1:0-332 GCF_000412655.1 Myotis brandtii | reverse complement strand
TCTACGGCCACCCTGATCTAGGAGGTCAGAGCAGCAGGAAGGATGTAAATCACACCATGCTGATCCGCTCACTTGGCTTGCCAGGAGTCTTCTTCAGCTGGTTCTCAGGGACAGCACCACACTGACTTCTGGCTTGTGGATATTTGTTTTCCCTGAACTGTTTTTATCTTTTTTAATAGTTTTAACAATGGCAAAACTATCACTGCTCTTGACTAGGCACAGTTCCTGGCTTCCAGTAGGAAAAACTATAATGGCAGCACTTGCCTCATCTCCATTTATCTTTCTGGACTCTCACATCCCACATGTGTAAGGACAAAGCCATTCCGATGTCT
>NW_005265745.1:0-332 GCF_000412655.1 Myotis brandtii | reverse complement strand
TTTGTGGCCGAAACCCTGCAGCGGCGCTGGCTCTCGCCTTGCGTGTGGTGTGTGTTTTGGGCGCGAATCGCTGGGAGCCTCTCGAGTCGTTTGGGCTCGAGGCCCCGCTCCCGCGGGCTGCGCCGTGGAGTGGGATTCATGGAGTGTAGTTCATTAAGAAATAGTGGCAGTGCGCCCCTGTGCTGCTCTCCGTCGTCATTTCCCCGTGACTGCTGCTCTAAGATGTCCTCAGTCCTTTCTTTTTCCTACGCGATGATTGTGCTCAGCGCTTGCTCCGAGGGGCTCTCTTGCTCCGTATGGGCTGCCCTCCTCCGTCATCCTCTTTCCTCCCG
>NW_005265744.1:0-332 GCF_000412655.1 Myotis brandtii | reverse complement strand
AAGAGGAAGCTTACCACCATGAACTGGGTGGAGAAGACCCACCCCTTAAAGTATGTCCTATAACAACTCAAAAACAACAATACATGGTAAGAAACTGAAACAGAGGTCCAAGATTTGACTTGATTGGAAATTCCAAATTTATTAAAGATTTTATGCAATTAGCAGATGAAAAGTTGTGCTAACTGGCTCTCCCTATATTTCCTGCTATTTGCTAAGTTCCTAAGTCTGGATCCAGTTGCATTTGGAGACAGAAGAGAGAGAGACACCAGAAAAGAAAGAATCTGGGCCTCACCCTTATAATTCAGGCTCAGAATTACCTTTAACTTCTGCCA
>NW_005265743.1:0-332 GCF_000412655.1 Myotis brandtii | reverse complement strand
GTTCTGCAAGGCAGGACAGGCATCACAGATAAGAATGAGCTTATTGGCAAGCAAGAGTGTGCGTCAGAATGCAGGTTACTTGTACAGATTCAGATAGCTAGCCCCACAAAATGTCTTATTTTCCCTTTCATTACAACACATTACATTACAAGCTTCCCTGTGCTGTTTATAAATAGAAATGTGTACACAAAAACGGGGTTTTACCAAAAGTAACCTCATATGGTGATCTGATCATAAATTCCTAGTTGGGCAGGTCATGGTGGATAGACACATCCCAGGCATATAACTTCTTTAGTAAAAGGCTTATATTTGCCTTCAGCAAGCTCTGTCCA
>NW_005265742.1:0-332 GCF_000412655.1 Myotis brandtii | reverse complement strand
TTTATCTACCATTTGAGAAGTCTACTTCTAAAAGGCAATTATATTTTGCCATGATATTTGTTACACCATCTTTGTGATAAAATTGTTGAAATAATCTATTTCAGTAAAGGTGGCATATACAATCCAACTATACATTAATGAAAGGTTGTATTGCATATAAGAAAAGCAATGAAGCCTTAAAAAGAAGAAAGTGTTTAGTATGTGGCAAGCATTATACTATATAGTCATTAATACTATGTGCATAGATCATACAGTAAAGTGAGGGAGAGAGAAGTTGATTCAAATAATCACCCACCCACCTATGTAATTATACACCCTGAAATACTTATCAA
>NW_005265741.1:0-332 GCF_000412655.1 Myotis brandtii | reverse complement strand
CTTACCACTCAGAATAGTTCTTATCAGATTGAGAAAGATAACCCAGTATAAAAAACGGGCAAAAGATGCTCAAGCTGCTCACAATAGGTTGGTACACAGGGTGTGGGCAGGTCTACAAATGGATGCCTGTGCGCACCAAGCAGAATCTCCTGTTGTCTGCAAACACTCGAGCATATGTTATGTAGGAGGCAAACTCAGCACCAGTGGGATCATTTCTTTTTACATTTGGGACCGGTAGGCCCTGGGGGCTGTGGGTGTGGAGCCCTGACCGCTTGGTAGGCTGCTGGGGGCAACCTCCACAGAGCCCCTTATGTGTGTCTCCTTTGATGAAG
>NW_005265740.1:0-332 GCF_000412655.1 Myotis brandtii | reverse complement strand
ATAATAATTAACTCATAATATATTCATGACCTTTGCTGGAAGCAGTAGTTATCCATGCTATACTAAAACAGAATCGAACTTATCTTCAAGAATCTTTTACATTTTAAAAAGATAAGTTTGATTCTGTTTTAGTATAGCATGGATAACTACTGTTATCCATGTAAAAGATTCTTATCAAGAATCTTTAAGCTAGAATGATTTACAACACGCAGGATTTCTGTACTTAAATTGGCACAGCCATTACAGAAAACAGTGTGGAGATTCCTCAAAATTTTTTAAAAAATAAAGCTACCCATACAACCCAGCAATTCCACTTCTGGGTATATATCCAA
>NW_005265739.1:0-332 GCF_000412655.1 Myotis brandtii | reverse complement strand
AAAGTCTTATAGTTTTCAATGTACAGATCTTTTAGCTTCTTGTTTAAATTTATTCCTAAGCATTTTATATTTCTTAATGCTATTGTAAATAAATTGTTTTCTGAATATTTTTCAAATATTTCATTGTTATCTTTAGAAACACAACTCATTTCTGTATGTTGATTTTGTATACTGATTGAATTTATTGATTAGTTCTAACATTTCTAACAGGATTTTTTATGTAGAAGACCAGATCATCTGCAAACAGAAACAATTTTAATTCTTCCTTTTCTATTTGCATGCCTTTTATTTCATTTTTTGCTTAATTGCTCTGGTTAGGACTTCCAGCCCTA
>NW_005265738.1:0-332 GCF_000412655.1 Myotis brandtii | reverse complement strand
ATTACCAGATAGTCATGTCAAGAATGTGGATCATGGCGTAGAATATGGAACACATGGTAAATAAGACTTTAAGAAGATACCCGACACATTGTGTTTCTACATTTGTGGGAATCTCACTCAACGGAAAGCATAGTTAGGAATTTTTCTAGATTTATCACCAATAAATATTCTTTTTCCATACCCTTCTATCAAAATCTATTGTTTCCTTACTGTTCTTTCTCTCCCTCTTAGAAAAAAAAAAGTCTGTTAGCTTAAATTATAATTTCCAGAAATAGTTTTGTTTCACCAAGAAGTGAATCTTCTGTTAAAATGATGAGAGAAATAAAACATAA
>NW_005265737.1:0-332 GCF_000412655.1 Myotis brandtii | reverse complement strand
TTAAAGGTAAAAACCCTACAGTTGCTTTCTATTAGAGGTGGCGTGAGAAGTAAACAAATCTAAACTATTCCCTGAGATGAGTGAGACAATTAGAACAGCAATGAAAACGGTCTTTTCAATATAGTAAAGCTATATAATTTGGGCCAGGTGAATAGGCAAAAGGAATAAGCTAACACACATGCAAGCAATTAGAATTACTACTATTTTTATTATCATTAGAGTGTTGGCTATTACATAAGATATTAAAAATAGTATCTATACAAACAGGACCATATGTAATCAGGCAAGTAAACCTGAGTGTTCCATAATATATAATGATACCGATTTCTAAA
>NW_005265736.1:0-332 GCF_000412655.1 Myotis brandtii | reverse complement strand
GAGAGTCAGGACCTTCTTAACTTTTGTGCCACTGGTGTCTTGCTTGCCTCAACCTGGTCCTAATCTAGCAGCCCAGGTATCAAGGTGTGCAGAGGCCAGCGATGACAAGGCACCCAAGAGAACCACCATGGTTTTGGAAGTAAGCATGAACCACACAGTGGCCCATGGGGAGTGGAGGTCACGTGGGGGCAGCAGTGCCCATGGCAGAGCCTCTTGTATGTCTCAGTCTCTGTGCTATGAACATCTTGCTCAAATCAGTTCTCACATCTGGGCTCGGAGCTAAATGCAACTGTTCCCATTTCACAGAGAGCTAGGTCATTTGCTCACACTCC
>NW_005265735.1:0-332 GCF_000412655.1 Myotis brandtii | reverse complement strand
GAAAGGTAACTCCAAGAATTTTGCTCTAACAACAAGGAAAATGGAGTCATTTTTTTCTGATTTGGAGAAAACTACAAGAAGAGTAATATTTCAGGGGCAAGAGGTATTGAGAGTTATGTTTTGGAGATGTTTGAGAAGCATATCAGACATCCTACTGAAGCTATCAGAGCCCATTGGACATAGGAATCTGGAGTGAGGGAGAGGTTTGCCTGTCTTGATGGTCATAGATGGTATTTAAAGGCATGAGACTAGGACCCTGGACCATTTCCTCAGTGGTTAGAGCTTCACCTGCTCACGTAAGGATTGAGGGTTCAGTCCCTGGCATGTGTGGG
>NW_005265734.1:0-332 GCF_000412655.1 Myotis brandtii | reverse complement strand
GCCATAGAGCGAGTCCCTACACATCTGCTTCAGAGCAAGAACTAAGACGAGGGACGGGGTGAGGGCAGCGGAAACCAGCGCTCCACAGAGCCAAGGCCCGTAATGAGAGGACTGTTTGATTCTCGCAAGATGATGTTTCCAGGAAGGATAAGTATATACCATTCAGCTTGTGTACAATCCCGTAGCTGCTGTACCTCCCTACAGGACAGCCAGCTTTGGACAAACACAGAGCAACACACGGTGGCTCGCCACACTGGGTGGTCCTAGACAGCAACAGACAAAATCCTGGAACCTCATTTGAAACTAATGCTAAATTTTGATGAAAGGATGTA
>NW_005265733.1:0-332 GCF_000412655.1 Myotis brandtii | reverse complement strand
TCTATCCACTGAGCCAAACCGGTTTCGGCGTGAATATTTTAAATATTAAAAATTGGTGTGCTTCCTAAGTTTTGCATAATTCTGGAAAGCAATTTTACAACTTCTTTAATATAGACCCCTTTTGAGAAAAGAAAACCCGTGGGTGTGTTATGGACTGCATTGTATTCCCCCACCAAATGCTTATCGTGAAGACTTAGCCCCCTGTGTGACTCTATTGGGACAGAGGGCCTTTAAGGGGGTATAAAGTTAGTGAAGGTCATAAGGGTGGGACCCTCAGCTAATAGAATCGGTATTCTTATAACAAGAGAAAGAAACATCAGAGTTCACTCTCT
>NW_005265732.1:0-332 GCF_000412655.1 Myotis brandtii | reverse complement strand
AAAAAAGATATGTGAAGGGTTAATAAGCATACGAAAAACGCTCAACAGTGTTGGCCATCAGGAGAAAGTTAGAACCACCATGAGATGCCTCCACATACTCAGGTGTCTAATATTAAATAAAGCAAAAAGGAGGGGTCAAGACACAGAGCAACTGGAACTCTCAGCCATTGCTGGAGGGAATACAGAATGGATCACCTTCACAAAGAACTCTTACAAAGAGCGACTCTTACAAAGTTAAACACAGACTCACCATGTGACTCAGCAATTCTGCTCTGTGCTCCTCGACCAAGAGACATGAAAGCACAAGTCCACACAAAGGCTTGTACGAGAAT
>NW_005265731.1:0-332 GCF_000412655.1 Myotis brandtii | reverse complement strand
TGTCATTGCGTTGTAGCCAGCATCCTTGGCCAGTAGCTTACAGCCGGGCCTGAGAGGGGGCAGGGAGTCCAGCCCCTGCAGAGGCACATGCCAGCCCTGCTCCGGCAGCGGGAACCCGGAGCGGGGCACAATGCAGCTTTCTCTGTCCCCCAGGTGGTGGGGCCTGTCCGGACTGGGGCCATGGGCAGCGCTGAAACCTCCTGGGCCCTTTGCTCTCTTGTGGCTGCTCTGTTGCTGCTGCCTTGGCCTCGTTTTCCCCCCAAAAGAGCCGTCCCCGGGGCCACACGGAATCATGTGCCCTTAGCCCTGGCCAGGTTGCTCAGTGGATAGAG
>NW_005265730.1:0-332 GCF_000412655.1 Myotis brandtii | reverse complement strand
TTATCTGTGAAATATTTATTGTGTGTTTTCTCCACTTTTAAGTTAAAACATCCATTCTTCTCTATACATTAAAAGAGATTGGCGAGCAAAGAAAAAAACATTCAATGAGGATCTATGGTCTACAAAATAGATTTTCTAGTATAATACCACAAGGTATACTCTTAAAAATCCTAAGACTATTACATGAAACAAATAGTAAACAAAAGACAGAGTGTAACAAAATCATACAATGTAGAATAAAATACTTCTTGTTTAGAAAACATAAAAATAATAAACATTGAAAGTTACATTTGGTCATTTTTTTTTCTTTAATGGCATTTAATTATTTTTTT
>NW_005265729.1:0-332 GCF_000412655.1 Myotis brandtii | reverse complement strand
TGTCACTGGCCCACGTGCTAGAGCGTGTGGCTGCTCCGGGAGCCCTGGTCGAGGGCGCGCCCCAGCTCCCCGAACAGAGAAGACGGACTGTCCCGGGAGCACGTGGTGGCCTCCAACAGGGCCTGGGCAGTCCCAGGACAGGTGGGCACCAGGTGTGTAAAGGTGGAGCACACACGTACACACGCATGCACACGTGCACGCACCACGCACACGTGAGCACACGCACACAGATCTGGCATCGCTGGGCGCCGGCGGCTGGGGCGGCACGGCAGGTTGTTTTTGTACCTTTTAAGTTGTGCCGTGGCCCAGGCTTACCTACTCGACAGCTAATT
>NW_005265728.1:0-332 GCF_000412655.1 Myotis brandtii | reverse complement strand
ACAGCAAGTATTATTACTCAATGTAACCCTACTCCACCACTATCCCTCAGCAAATGCATGGAAGACCAAGGATCATAATAAGCCCTTTACCAGTGCTTCTCCAGGTGGAGACCAGCCTTAGGCTGTGACCACAGACCTTTCCTGGGAGGGCTGGAAATGTGGGAGATGGAGGAAGAGAACCATCAGAATATAAACTTCATAAGGGCAGACATTTTTTATTATTTCTTCAGTGCTGCAATCACAACATCTAAAACAGTGCCCGGAAGTCACTTATCTATAATAATAAAAGCATAATATGTCCTTCCAGACGACCTTCCAGACGAAGCTAGGGC
>NW_005265727.1:0-332 GCF_000412655.1 Myotis brandtii | reverse complement strand
TGCACAAATTTTTGTGCACCGGGCCTCTAGTCTCTTTCATAAAGGCCATGCTGAACCAGTCTGTCTATCTCATAGTACTAAGGGCAACAAGCAGTAGCTAACATATTCCAGTAGACTATTTTAAACCAAGTTCATAAAGCTAGAGCTTTAGTGAGCATAACTATCCGTGGTGAAGGATCAATTTTGTGTGTTTTAGTTACCAACCAAACACAGAAAAATGCTTTCATAAATATGAAACTGCATGCTTAATTGTCACAGTAGTGTCAAGTTATTAAAAGTTTCAAAGTGCTCCTCTTAATTTCTATATCTATTTCATTGCTGGTAAGTACAGT
>NW_005265726.1:0-332 GCF_000412655.1 Myotis brandtii | reverse complement strand
GCTGGTCACTTAGGCTTTTATATATATAATCCTCTTATTGTGTGTTTGTTTCCTTTGAGTCATATCACAGTTTGGAATTATGCATTGATTTATTAGTGTACTTGTTTATAGTCACTCTCTCCCACTAGTTATGACTCAGCGAGGGTAGGATTTGTGTCTGTTTGGTTCATTATAAATCTAGATTCTCCTAATATAGTACCTTGGACACAGCAGTTGCCCAATAAATACAGTTTCATGTATCAGTGAGTAACATTTCCTGTTTATGTAGCTAATACTGAACTGTTTCATTCTCTTAAAAGTAATCAATCTTTGAGAAACTGAAGAAGAGAAAA
>NW_005265725.1:0-332 GCF_000412655.1 Myotis brandtii | reverse complement strand
AAGGCATTCAACATGGCAGACTGTAAGGGATGTGGCATGTGTGTGTGTATGTGTGCCTTTGAGTGTGTGTGCGTGCATACACACATCTAGGGGAATGTTTAAGAAATGGAGAGGCAAGCTAGGAAAGGTGTGTAAAGACAGAAATAGAAAGAGATGCAGGTGAAGAAGTGCAATAATGCCTAAAGGTCTTCAATACCATGCTAAATATCATGAGTTTGGCCTTTACCTGCAAGTAACACTCAAAGTTCAAACAGAAAAGTGATGTGAGCAACCACAATTTTATGGAATCTTGAGGAAGTGGAAACCATTGCCATAAAGCAAGTCATTACAAA
>NW_005265724.1:0-332 GCF_000412655.1 Myotis brandtii | reverse complement strand
GACCCAGCAACCCCTCTTCTGGGTATCTACCTGAAAACTTTGAAAACATTTATTTGCAAATATATATGCACCCCTGTGTTCATTGCAACATGGAAACAACTGAAGAGTCCTGCAATAAATGATTGGATAAATATGTGGCACAGAAGCACAATGGAATACTACTCAGTCATAAGAAAAGCTGAAAAACTACTATTTGTGACAACCTGAGGACATGATCTTGAGAATATCATGTAAGTGTAATAAGTCAGACAGAAAAACTCAAGAATCAGGAGAGGTATAGAGGATATACCTAAATCATATTCACAAACCCAAATAGACAACCAAAATGAGGA
>NW_005265723.1:0-332 GCF_000412655.1 Myotis brandtii | reverse complement strand
ACGTTGATTAATCTTACCAAAGATAATCTTAACATACAGTAGAGGTCTTTAAACCTAGATAAGTTATCCACTTATGAAAGTGTCCTACAGAAAAAGGGATGGCAGCCAAGCGCTCACCATGTAGCGTAGAGGAAAAAACACTTTTCTACTATTTCAGGTGACTAGGATGAAACCTGCTAGGATACCATACTCCTTCCAGAGCTTGCAGACAGAATCCTGGGAAAACTGGAAAAAAGCCAGCAAATGCAATTCTCCAAGATTTCTGTCTGTAGTGCCTGGTTGAGAGAAGAAGGTAAAAATTCACATTGTCCTTTCTTTTCAAATTCAAACTG
>NW_005265722.1:0-332 GCF_000412655.1 Myotis brandtii | reverse complement strand
GAAATCTAATTTGTGATATCCTTCCCAAACATTAGTTGAAGTAATGTTCTTTTTTTTTAATTTTTATTCTTTGTAGGATGTGACTAGCTTGAAATGACAGAGTATTACCCCAATAGGTGTATTATTAATATTATCAGTTTCACATAGGAGGTAAATTCAGTGGCTCAACCATGTCAAGAAATAAAGCTCACCCGCTATCCCCAGATGCTTAGCTTGGTAAGATACGTGCTGGAGTTCCAACCTTCACACTCTTAGTCAAGAACATCCCAGCAGGAAGGAAGGGAGCTGTGGGGAAAAAAAAAGACTTTTACCACATAAAAGTGTGGTTATGT
>NW_005265721.1:0-332 GCF_000412655.1 Myotis brandtii | reverse complement strand
GAGAAGCTTGGGAAATTGACACTTTTACTGATGAATTCATCTGAAACTAAGTTCCCTGGATCCTAACAAAATTTAAATGGACTCATCTATAGCTAAACCAGAGTTTCACTTGGAACCAAGATTATATCTTACATAGAAGAGATAGTGCCTTTTCTGATCAAATAACAACTGTTTTTCTCACTGATCTATCATCTTTACTGTAAGAGATTCAGGAAGATTATCGACTGGGAAAAACAGTGCCATTTTGCTGTGGCTCCTTCTGTCTGCATGTAGCTCTTCACACACCTCTGAGCATTTTGGGATTCAGAGGCAATAGAATCCCACCCACACTT
>NW_005265720.1:0-332 GCF_000412655.1 Myotis brandtii | reverse complement strand
AAACAAAGGTTAAAAAAATTGAATGAACATTTTTGCACGTGATGAAAATCTAGAACCAACTTTAGTAACGCCTCTATTACTTAGCTAAGTTAAGACCTTTTCTGGGGGAAAAAACAAACAGAAACAACACCACCACAAAACAAAACAAATAAACAAAAAATCATGAGGGAAGTAATTTTCTCTATTTCAAAACAAGCACAAATTTCTTATGCTTCTCAGACTATTTCAAATGTGTGTGTATATGCATTCCTTTATATTTTTCCTTATATTAGATATACAAAAACAAAATTCTCTCTTTTATTTTGAGGTAGCAATGTCATCAAATTTCAGAG
>NW_005265719.1:0-332 GCF_000412655.1 Myotis brandtii | reverse complement strand
TCAGTTCAAATCATAAAAATGTTCGTACTTGTTTCACTGCGCATGAGCTGAGTTCACGTGACACGTGATCACGGTCCGTATTGGTCGTTCACTCCAATGACAGTTCACTCACTCTTGTTGATCTTGTATGAAGGATAACATATTGTAGCTGTTCTGTTTATTTTTTCCATTCTAAAAATGTCTGGAGGTGTTAAGAGAAAACTGGACAATCAGTCAATAGAAAAAAGTATGAAATCATACTGCAGCTAGAAAAAGGAACAAAACCGGCAGACCTTAATCGTCAGCATGGCATTCCAGCAAACACCATTTCAGGATGGAAAAAGAAGGCCGAC
>NW_005265718.1:0-332 GCF_000412655.1 Myotis brandtii | reverse complement strand
GTTGCCTCCCATACGCACCCCGACTGGGGATTAGCCTGCAACTGGGGCATGTGCCCTGACTGGGATTGAACCCACAACCCTTCTGTGCACAGGACGACACTCCAACCAACCGGGCCACACCAGCCAGGGCAGATATGATACCTTTTTTAAAATGTTTCTTGTGAATTTATATAATAGTGGTTACATCTTGTATTTATCTATAGTTTCCAAATTTTCTATATGGGACATGTCCCTATTTTATATTACTGAAATTAAAAATATGTTATTTTTAAAAGAAGCTATTCAGCCCTAACTGGTTTGGTTCAGTGGATGGAGTGTCAGCCTGCGGACTG
>NW_005265717.1:0-332 GCF_000412655.1 Myotis brandtii | reverse complement strand
CTAGATGCCGGGATCATACTCTCCCCCAGTTGTCACAGCAGAGAAAGTTTCAAACTTTGTCAAATGGGCCCTGAGGACCAACTGTGCAAGACAGAAGCGTGAATGGGCCTGGAGGGGCGTGCCCCAGTTTCCTGCACCAGACTCATCCTTTTGGGGGAGATTTTCTTTCTAAACCGTCTGTTTCTATAATATTTTAAGTTTTACACAAGCATGCACTACCTTCTGCAATAAGGAAAATACGATTATAAGTAAACATATATATGACTGACAATCTGTCATGTAGGGGAGTCCCACAGGACATCAAAAACTGCCCCATTGGCTGCCTCTGGGGG
>NW_005265716.1:0-332 GCF_000412655.1 Myotis brandtii | reverse complement strand
TATTACTTTATAAATTCTTTTTTACTTAGCAGGTATAGAGGCATGTCTGAGCTTTGATAATAAATACATTTTACAATTTTAAGTTATATGCTTGCTGTAAAAAAATTATAAATCATCAAAATGTAAACAATTATATTATCTATTACTCAGAAATGATTATTGTTGAGTTTGCTGTACATATTTTTCCAAACTTATTCTATGCATACATAAACATGTTTTAAAGTAAGATCACATTATGCATGCTATTATGCAAAGCAATATTTTGTTCACTTAATATATTGCAAATATCTTTCCATATATATCCTATGTAATAAAAGCCTAATATGCTAAGT
>NW_005265715.1:0-332 GCF_000412655.1 Myotis brandtii | reverse complement strand
GGTGTGTCGTGTTTGTCGGTGTGTGTCTAAGCTCCACTTGTTCACTTTTGTTGGCCGCACTAATGACTTTCCTACTACGCAGTCAAATGTGTCTCTGAATAGCCTGACTCCAGGGATGCTAAGTGTGGCTAAACGGTGACTCAGTATCTGTGAGCCTCTATTGTAGTGGCAGTGGGACCACTGTGTGGGTGGACGTTTGCACATCTTCCTGGTGACTCACCCTGCAGCCTGCCTTTCTGAGGAGAAGTAGCTGTAGGTGGCTGCAAAGTTCTACTCGGCTTCTCTCTTCTCTGTCTCATCATACTGTGCAGATTGGGTATCCCCAAGTCCTC
>NW_005265714.1:0-332 GCF_000412655.1 Myotis brandtii | reverse complement strand
CAATAAAAATATATTTTTAAAAAAATACCAAAAACCTATAGATGCTTCAAAAGACGAAGCCTTCTAGGAAACCCCTGTCTTAATTCCCTCCCCATCCAAGTGAAACCCACTCTCTGTAACCTAAGATTCTTTATATAGACGCTGATGTCATTTTCACTTTAAAAAAAAGTTATTGCATGATATTGACTTTTCCACTCGAGAAGAGGAGCTCTGGATCCATTTTTAATGCCTCAAGGATGTGGTCAAATCCCTGGATGCCTTCTCCTATAAAATCCCATTGTAAGTCCTAAAGTGCAGGATGAATATGAATGAAGGTCCCATAAATGTCACAG
>NW_005265713.1:0-332 GCF_000412655.1 Myotis brandtii | reverse complement strand
ATCACCCTTCTCCTATAGCATTCCTCACAGCCATAGTATTTGGTCAATCCAGCAATCAAACACCAAGCACTTTAATACAAGGTACCTGCACTCAGCCCAGTTAGCAAAAGTGTGAGTGTTGAAATGATCTGCAACACCCCTCTTTCCTTCCAGATAGATCAGTACATTCTAAATTGCACTTTAAACGGTCTCTCCCCTCTATCTTTGCTGCCACTTTCAAAATTACTGTAATGATTTCTTCTGCAACTCTGTTTCTTGCAAATTCCTTTCACTGGAATTCACAAATCACTCAGCAAATACAGACTGAGCATCTGCTGTGGTAGCTAGAGATT
>NW_005265712.1:0-332 GCF_000412655.1 Myotis brandtii | reverse complement strand
ATCTACATGGCAGCTACTGCGATCCTTCACACGACAGCTCCTTCCACGTCCTACATGTACCTTCATGGACTCGCGCTGCCTTCAGAATAAAACCCTTCAACTTGCAGGGCCCCAAGGCCCAGATGACCTGGACCCCCCACCCCTGGCTCCTTCCAGCCTTCCTCCCTTCACCTCACAAAGCCCTGCAGGCTGTCCCACCTCCTCTCAGAAAACCTGCCTCAGGGACTTGGCACGTGCAGTTCCCCTGCCGGCAATGTCTCTCCTCACTGTGTGGGCTGAACGATTGTGTCCCCAAACTTCATAGGTTGAAGCCCAGACCCTCAGTGTGATGG
>NW_005265711.1:0-332 GCF_000412655.1 Myotis brandtii | reverse complement strand
CTCTCTGAAATCAATAAAAATATATTTAAAGTAAAAAGGAAGTTAACAGAATTGCTCAATAATACAATTAAGTTAGGCAATATGGTATTTTACACATTGTTTCCCAGAGATAACCAATGTTAAAAATATCTCATGGGTTTTTAACAATTAAAAAGTCACAGGCATCAGATATTTCTTAATCACATTGCTCACCAACCTACTCCATTCAGAGGAGGGAAAAAGAATTTGGAATTTTTTCTATGAAGGGATTTTTAATTCTAAGCAAGGCTATTTCTCAGTTAATTTCTACACCTCTTTTAAAAGATTCTATTCCCCAAACCCAAGAAATAATA
>NW_005265710.1:0-332 GCF_000412655.1 Myotis brandtii | reverse complement strand
TCTTTTGAATTAGTGTTTTGGGTTTCTTTGAATAAATCTCCAGAATTGGAATCACTGGATCATAAGGAATATCCAATTTTAATTTAATGTATGTTTCCACCCATAGTTTATAAAAATATATTTTATCTTTTCCAGCTGTATATGTCTTCTGAGGAAAAAATAGAATTATAATTAAACAGAAAGGAAAAACACTTATAATTCAATAATACAAAATTAACTACTGTTAACATATTGCCAGACATTTTTATTTGCATATGTATATATTTGTCTGTGTTTATCTGTATATTTTGCTTATAAACATAAGGAACATTTTTTAATTAGTTAATTTTTTT
>NW_005265709.1:0-332 GCF_000412655.1 Myotis brandtii | reverse complement strand
CCCCCCCCCCCCCTTCCCTGAGGCTCCGAGGACAAGAGCGAGCTCCAGCCCATCCCTCTGTGGAGGCCTGCGACGGGGACCCTGCCCTGGCGCCCAGCTCCCTGTAACCGCCCCCGCCTGGTCTGTTCGCCCTTCTCGTTCCCCTCCGACACCCACCATAGATCTGACCCTAACATTTCTCGGCTTGCAGCCGGGGTTCCCTGTCCTGCTCCTCTGGGGCCTCCCAGGCGCCTTACCCCGGCTGTGCTTCCATTTGCGCCCCCTCCCGCCCAGCCCACATCCCCACCCTGTGCGCGGGGCCCTGTCTGGAACAGCAGCCTCCACATGACATG
>NW_005265708.1:0-332 GCF_000412655.1 Myotis brandtii | reverse complement strand
GGCCTTCCTCTCTCACCGGCGGGGGTTTGGTTGTTAAAAAGCAAATTCCAATGGAGTCCGTTTGAAGCTCTCACTGGCTTGATGAAGTGATTTGTGAATGGGGTGCAGAAGGCGCTCCCAGCGGTTGTGCAAAATAGGAGGGTTCCATAGGAAGAAGGGGGAGGACCAGGAGCTCTTAGCAAAAGAGAGAAGAGTAAGCATTAACTTCAGACCAGGGCCTCCAATGTTGGGGGCAAGGGAAGGCAAGGGGTGCGTCATGTGGATCGCCTCCTCTTTCTTTCTCTTTTAAAAATATTTTTTATGGATTTCCGAGAGGAAGGGACAGGGAGAGA
>NW_005265707.1:0-332 GCF_000412655.1 Myotis brandtii | reverse complement strand
GGTGGCTGTGGGTCAGACACTGCTATGTGCTGGCAGAACAGCAGTGTGGTTTGGTGCAATAGCTAGGAAATTGCGCCGCTGGTTCAAATCCTGTCTCTTTCCATTAACATCTCAAAGCTTCTTAGCTTTCTTTTCCTAAATGATGAATACCGTTGTCTGTTTGACCCTAAAGCCCAACTTGACTCTGAAACCTCTGTTAGGCTCGCTACACTGCGCTGCAGTTCTTAGTGATGAGCACGAGGTGGCGCCACTGCTCCAAATGTGAGGGAATTTTGTGAATTGGCTCTAGAGGCCCGATGCAGGAAAATTCGTGCAAGAGTAGGCCTTCCTTC
>NW_005265706.1:0-332 GCF_000412655.1 Myotis brandtii | reverse complement strand
CAGCAGGGTGAGGAGGATGGAGGAGGATGGAGGAGGGTGGAGCAGAAAAGGATGAAGTCCACCCCGTGCATCTGCAGATTCCCTCTTAGTGCAGAGGCAGCCTCCGTGGAGGGCGACCCCTGGAAGGGGGCGTGGGGGGGGGGCGCGGCAGGGCCAGTAAGGGCCTGGGGATCTGAGCCTCCCAGAGTCCGCTGCCCACAGAGGGCAGATCTGAGCAATGGATGTTGCCTGTGGCGATGTTTTAACATTTGGAATCTGACTCATCAAATCCAGGAGGCAATCTCGCCACCAAGCAAAGATTTACGAAGGAGCACTTAGCTCTTAATTAAGGC
>NW_005265705.1:0-332 GCF_000412655.1 Myotis brandtii | reverse complement strand
CAAACCAGCCAGGGCTTTACCTGCTTTTTATCACTAGTCTGTCACGGACCTCCCTCCAGGTCAGTACACAAAACTGCATGGCTATGCTGTCTCCCATGATGTGTACCTTTCACATATGAGACTCCCTCTGACCGAGGAATCTGGGTGGTCTATGACCAAGGCTCAGACACTCAGATACCGCTTCCTCTTTTGCATATTTGAGTAGGGTGGTCCTGAGAAGTGGGGTTGCTGAGTCAGGGGACTGCATCAGGGCAGGGGACTGCTCTTTCCTCACTGCCATCAACGCTGGGCGTCATGCCCTCGCCGGTTTGGCTCAGTGGATAGAGCATCGG
>NW_005265704.1:0-332 GCF_000412655.1 Myotis brandtii | reverse complement strand
TCACTTACCTCTGTATTTCTAGGAGCTGAGACAAAACAAAGCTCAACAAATATTTGTTCTATGAATGCCTGAATCCTCTTCTTGCTTTCACTGACAGCCTCAATTTAAAATGTGTTGATGTCCCCAAATGTCATTCAGTATTTATTATGCTATTTTGGATGCTTCTTGTTTACTCTAAAAATTATATGAAAGTTTATGAAAAATAAATAACATTTTGTGCTTCACATAAAAATTCTGATAAAAAGAGTGGACAACATATTATATATATACAGAACATAGCTTATATTCTAAACTCTTAAGTCATATAAATGAATAAGGAGCTGATTATACCT
>NW_005265703.1:0-332 GCF_000412655.1 Myotis brandtii | reverse complement strand
ATTATTTACCACCATTTCCTTTCCTCAGAACAAGACCCTACAGCCTGGCTAGTGGAAATGCACTTGATGAAAGGCTCAAGTGAAATACGTTCCACCGCTAGGATGGTTGCAAATTAAATGTTTAGATTTAGGCAAGTTGTCTGAGGTATTGGGCCTCCGCCGCTTTCAAGCAGGCACGAGCCAAGCATTCCCCTCCCTGCCCCATTCCCAGCGAGGCACTGAGAGTTCAAGGAGGTGTTGAGGGGGCCCAGGGTGGGGTTATCTGGTTGCCTATTGCTGCACGACAAATTAAAACAGGACCATACTGCTGTATCATGATGTGGTGGGTCAAG
>NW_005265702.1:0-332 GCF_000412655.1 Myotis brandtii | reverse complement strand
AATAAACTCAAAATGGATTAAGCAAAAACAAAACAAAAAACTGGTAGGCACAGACAACAGTATGGTGATTACCAGTGGGAAATGGCCGTGTGGGGAGGTAGAAGAGGGAACATGGGAGATAAATGGTGACAAAAAGAGACTTGACTTAGGGTGGTGAGCACACAATACAGTATACAGATGATATATTATAGAACAAAAATATAATAAAAACAGACTCTTGACATTGTCAAAGTCTGCCAGCCAAAGGGCAGGGTGAGGTGCCAGGGATTTAAGAGCCTCAACCATGTATAGTACAGGTGAAGTCAGACCACACATTTTCTAGCGGGGTTGTA
>NW_005265701.1:0-332 GCF_000412655.1 Myotis brandtii | reverse complement strand
CTGTTGCTTGTGCTTTAAGAGCATATCTAAGGCTCACATCTGAGAAACCATTACGGAGGCAGCACTGCTTTTCATGACTCCATTCCATCTGGTTCTCACCCTCAGTCAGTCTCTAATCCTTGTCATGCTGTCCCTGCTCTGCAATTGTTCTTTTAAAAGTAGCATTTTGATGACTTATAATGTGTCTTTATGAAAAGCACACAAATAAGTGGATTTGTAGGTTTTGCTTCCTAACTGATGGTTCCCTTTGTCTGGACAAGTGGCTCTCAACCAGGGTGCCCCCTCCCATCCCGGGTGGGACATTTGCCAGCGTCCAGTTGTCACAGCGGCAG
>NW_005265700.1:0-332 GCF_000412655.1 Myotis brandtii | reverse complement strand
AAAATACTTTAGAAGTGATAATGCCTTAATGAATACACTATTCCCATAAAGTTGTGGCAAACATGCATTTTGGTCACTGACTAGACAAGAAAACGAAATTCATGATTTATAAGTAAAATTTGAAGACTATGTAAAAATAAGTACAAATAAAAATAAGACACAATTCTCCCTAATGAAAATAAAGGAAAAGAGACTCCCCTCCTCTTTTTTAGATCCTTTACTTTAGAAAACTTGTGAGTTCTTTATCTACCTCTTTGATCTAAAAATGCCTTATAAGAAAAACATATAAAAGTAATCTTGGGCTATTTTGATTGTTGTATACGTTAGACTGG
>NW_005265699.1:0-332 GCF_000412655.1 Myotis brandtii | reverse complement strand
CACACAGCATGGACAATATCTTTATTTTTCAAGGCATCTCTTACTTCATTTGCTGCATCTCATAATCCAGTAAGGAAAGAAGGGTCAGCAACATCAGTCCCATTTTATGGATATGGAAACTGAAGTACACGCCGGTCCATCACACTTGATGGTATGAGATTATTACTGACAATAACAAAGCTAGTCATCGACGTCAAATTAGCAGATCTCTCTCCCAAAATCTGTTTAGAGCACAACAAAACAAGAATAGTTCATATTGTATTGAGTTCTCTTTATGGGCTTCAATATTGAGTAGATGAGCCCTAGTTGGTTTGGCTCAGTGGATAGAGTGT
>NW_005265698.1:0-332 GCF_000412655.1 Myotis brandtii | reverse complement strand
TTTTTTTGTGACCCTTTCCTGCATCCTCACATGGACCAGTAGAATTAGAGAGGAGTAAGGTTGATGACTCTGGGCAGACTTTCTGTCATATCTTGGATTCACACTCGAGAAAGGCAATGTAAGAGCCAGTTAGCCATGCCATCTCTGCATATGGCTGTCACCATATGCAGAAAGTCACCAGATACAAATACACCATTACTTCTTCCTGGAATTGTAGCAGTGTTCATGCATCTGTCATTGCTCATGGATTTATTGTTTTGTTATTATTGTAGAATGACCTAATTAACCCCTCGGAGAAGATCCTCATATTATTTATATTGGACATTGTGTCT
>NW_005265697.1:0-332 GCF_000412655.1 Myotis brandtii | reverse complement strand
TATACCATCCAGGTTTGTGTAAGTACACTCTATGATGTTCTCACATCTGCAAAATCATCTAACGATGCATTTCTCAGAACATAGTGCCCCTTGTTAAGCAGTGCATGACTGTATATAAAAGCAAGCTGTACAGTTTCTTCGGTTGTTTGACAAACAGAGAAGGGATGGAGTGGTGACAATAGTGAAGGAAGAACTAATTATAGTGGTAGCCCACTTTAGTGGACATCAGAGTCAGTTACCCAGGAGTTTGTTAAGTTGGATGCTGATGGGCTTGGGGCCTGCTTTTGTACTGAGTGTATCCGGAGATCCCTGATGGGATGGGAGAGAGGGTG
>NW_005265696.1:0-332 GCF_000412655.1 Myotis brandtii | reverse complement strand
GGAGGGGAGAGAGAAACATAGATGTGACAGAAACACGTCGATTGATTGCTTCCCACACACGTCCCAACGGGGTGGGGGATTGGACCTGCAAACCAGGTACATGCCCTTGACCAGGAATGGAACCCATGCCCTCTGGTGCACAGGCCAACACTCTAACCACTGAGTAACGCCGGCCAGGGCAATACTTACATTGACACTAGCCACCCTCACTTCTGCTCTGGGATGTGTGCAGAAGCCAGCCTTGATGGGACCTTTGTCACAGCAGCTTCGGCTTCATTGAGTTAGCGTCTCCAGCCTTTGACTTGATTCCTCTCATGTGTTTTTAATGATAC
>NW_005265695.1:0-332 GCF_000412655.1 Myotis brandtii | reverse complement strand
CTCATTTTTCTGTTGGGCTGTTTTCTTATTGATTTGAAGTAGCTACTTATTTATTTTAGATAATTCTCCTCTGTTGAATATAGACATTGCAAATGTCTTCTCCCATCCAAGAACTTCTTTTTCTACTTTTTCTTGGTGTCACTGGCTGGTGGGGGGGGGAGGATATTTAATATAGATGAATTTATCAATATCTTCATTTTCTGTTTCCTTTGAGACATCTTCATACTAAAGTCATAAAGATAAACTCTTACATTTTCTTCAGAAAGTTTCATGTTTTGCTCTTTAACTTATATCTTTATTCATTGAAGAATTGATTCTTTTTTTAATCCTCA
>NW_005265694.1:0-332 GCF_000412655.1 Myotis brandtii | reverse complement strand
AATATATGGCTGCGTATGTACATTTCCTGTTGATTTGCTCTTTGGAGAACGTTGCCTTCCATTCTGAGCAAGAAAACATAATTGAAGTAGAATACAATCTTGACATCTAACAGCACCTTAACCTCCACCTGAATGTCCTGTCAGAAGAAGTTTTACTGGAAATTTGGAATGGCTTCGGGTGCATGCCTCTTCTGCTTCATGCTCTGCCTCCTAAGACTTAATGCAGACCTACTGTGTGGTGTGCCCCTGGCTACCACATGTGCACAAACATGCACATCACGTTCATGGACCTGCCATCTTTCCAAGTGAGAGCAATCGGTACTTAAAAAAAA
>NW_005265693.1:0-332 GCF_000412655.1 Myotis brandtii | reverse complement strand
GTCTGAAACAAGTCTGTCAGGCTTTATCACCTGAAAATAGTATTTGTTTTATCTTCTGTCTTTAAGATAGTTTGGGTCAGTCTAGTATTTTAGATTGATTAACATTTCACAACATTCTCTTCTGATTTTCAGCGTAACACTGACACTGTATTATCAGCCTAATTTCCTGTATTTTGTACATGATCTGTTCTTATTATTGAATGTTAAAAACTTTTTATTTAGTTTATGAAGTTTTGAGCAATTATACATTGTTAATATTAAAGAATTTCTATAACTACCAATTTATATTTTTAACTAGTATTATCATTATTATGTTTTCAATTATTACCTTT
>NW_005265692.1:0-332 GCF_000412655.1 Myotis brandtii | reverse complement strand
ACCTAGGGGCCCCTGTGATGGTCAATGGCCGGATCCACTGTCCCTGCCGCCCCCCAGCTCCTTTCAGCACCCCAGATTCTGGAAGGCAGCCACCCTGGTCCAGCGCCCACCTCCACCCCGGGCCAGCGCAGCACCCTCAGTAGCCCCTCCAGGCGCGGTCCCCACGACTCTGGTGAGGGAAGGGCCTGGGCTTGAGGCAGAGCCTTGCTGAGGACGTGGGCACCAGGGTTCCTCTCAGCCTGAATGGGCCCGTCACCAGGGTCTCCTTTGTTGCCTCTTTTCTGGGGGCCTCAGTTTCCCCAGCAAAAGCATTGAGAGGAGCTCAGAGCTGT
>NW_005265691.1:0-332 GCF_000412655.1 Myotis brandtii | reverse complement strand
ATTGCAAGTGTTGGCCAGTATGTAAAGCCACTGTAACTTTTATATGCTGATGATGAGAGTGTAAAATGATACCGCTACTTTGGATATCAAAGTATGTGTCCACAAAAAGCTTTTGTAACAGAGTTGTCACGGTAGCTTTATTCACTAAATAGTCAGAAACTGAAAATAACACATATATCTACCAAGTTAGGGAATAAATAAATGTGATGTTCTTAACTAATGTTTTATTTGTATTTTTTTATTGGAGCTAATAATACTTCTTAAATCTGTAGTCCAATGACTTTCATAAATTTTAGAAAAATTTCAGCCAGTGTCTTCTCAAGTACTGAGTG
>NW_005265690.1:0-332 GCF_000412655.1 Myotis brandtii | reverse complement strand
GACATAAACAGTAATTATGGCAACTACTACTTAGTGAGCATGAATTATGTGCCACCTGCTTCAGATCTGTCCCGGGGATGTACAAGAGCATGTGCCTGGGGGAGGATGGAGAGCCCTGGCTGCTCCCAGTGGACAGCAGCCATAGTGTCCCCACTCTCATCCCCCAGCCTCCGGGCTCAGACAGCCCAGAAGGGGACCCAGGGCCGGCAGTCCCCTAAGCCTTGGTTTCCCCTCCTGACCCTCTCTTTCTTTTTTTAATGTTGTTTTGTTTGCTTTTGTTTTTATTGATTTCAGAAAGGAAGGAAAGGTGGAGAGACAGAGAGAGAGAGAGA
>NW_005265689.1:0-332 GCF_000412655.1 Myotis brandtii | reverse complement strand
CTCAACCACTGAGCCATGCCGGCTGGGCTAGATCATAAACATTTGTCAGACTGGAAATTTTTGGTTGCAGTACTTCTGGGGAGATGGCCCGTGGAGACCTAAATATAATGCACCTTAGGATTTATTGTCTTGGCATCCCAAAGCTTCACCCATGGTGAGTGAAGATAAACAGGGATTCCCTTAGCCTATCCTCTCACTCAAGTGCCCTTCACCTACTTCCTACATATCTAATACAAAGACTTGTACATTCTCCCTTGCCAAGCTGTCATCTTCTCTCCTTTTCCATTGACACTGCTTTAGCTCAGGCCTTTGGACTTTCATGGTAGCCTCAT
>NW_005265688.1:0-332 GCF_000412655.1 Myotis brandtii | reverse complement strand
CAGGAGCTGCTCCCTGGTGGTCAGTGCGCTCCAACAGTCAACCACCCATGGCCAGCCAACATCCCATGGTCCCTCCTCCCGGCTGGCCAGCCCCAATCAGCCCGAATAATCCCCAATTGGGACTGGGAGAGAAGGCCCCAATCAGCCCCAATCGCCGGCCAGGCCGAGGGACCCCACCCGTCCACGAATTCATGCACCAGGCCTCTAGTTGATATATAAGATGATTTGCAATATCTCTTAACTTAAAAGGGGGAAAAAAAGTTTGTGGATAATCTATAATCAGTAGTAACCTCCCTTTATTTTAGTAAACAATAATAAAACCCAAGGTTTAA
>NW_005265687.1:0-332 GCF_000412655.1 Myotis brandtii | reverse complement strand
TCCTCCTCCTCCTCCTCCTCCTCCTCCTGCTCCTTCTGCTCCTTCTCCTCTTCCTCCTCCAGATCAGCTGGCTCCCCCAGAGGCTCCACTTCAGCGCCCCATTCCTGCGGGCAGCCAGCAGGCACACCTGGCGGTCGCTTTGGAACATCAGTGCCGCCGCCACAAGCCTGGCCCGCAGCCCCTGAGGATGCTTTTCTCCTTGTGGATCTAACAGCACAGAATGGAATGTGTGTAAACGCTCTACCCCCTGTCACCATGGTAACTGTGGGAGGGGAGCCCTTACTGAGTCTCAGGAACTCACCCCCTGGGACCCACATGGAGGGTCAAACTGA
>NW_005265686.1:0-332 GCF_000412655.1 Myotis brandtii | reverse complement strand
CAGAGAATTCTGTTTTAAGAGAGACTAGTGCCACTAAGCAACATGAGTCTTAATTAACTATGTGTTAAAAGGTGTGGCAAATGCTACCTTTTGATTGATTGTTAAAATCCTTTGGCCTCTATAATGTTTACACCATCAAGAGGAGCCCATGAACATTAACATTATTTTTAAAGTGTTGATCTAAAACAATTAGAAAATTCTGGTTACAACTTCTACTAATGTCAGTGAATTGCAATATATTCTTCAAGAATTGTTCTTTAAAGATTGAGTTCTGTGAAGGGGTTGGGGAAAACATCCCAGCTATCAGAGCACTTTTCCACTTTTGCCACCTT
>NW_005265685.1:0-332 GCF_000412655.1 Myotis brandtii | reverse complement strand
TCACAAAAACTAGCTATGAACGTGTGTGAGATTCTAGAGGCTGTGATTTTGGTCTTAAGGGCTAAGAACATCGCTATTCCTGCATGTACCAGGCAGTCTCCCTTCAATGGTCCCAGCCAAAGAGCCATGGTCCCTGGACTGTAAGGAACAGATCCAGGCCATCAGCAGGCGGAATCAGAGATTCCCAAGCCTAAAGGACAAAGGCCATGTTTTCCTCACTGCTCACATGGTCGAACACACTCCTGAGAGCAACACGCTTCTCCAGGAATCTGGCAAGAAAGGGAAGCAAAACAGAAGCTCCTGCCAGACCTAACCTTTCTCTGAGGCTTTTT
>NW_005265684.1:0-332 GCF_000412655.1 Myotis brandtii | reverse complement strand
ATCCCAGACTGCTTGGAGTTTGGTGATTTCTAGCAGCCTCTCTCTTGCAAAGAGCTGTCATGAAAATCCAGGGAGACTGAAGATTTTAGGAGAAAACCAACTGCATGACAGCAGGACTGTTACCGCCAGTGCCAAGCCACTAACCTGCCTTAGAGTGACTCCACTTTCTTCCTGTGTAACAAAGTGTCTGATGTATTTTCTTCCCTCCCCGGGGGCTGTCATCTTTCCTCGGGGCTCCTGTTGGTATCTGGGACAACCGAGCAGTCCTGTGGCTCTGGCCGTTGGACGAGGAGGGGGATGGCAGGTGCAGACAGACTCCTTAAATGCCACTG
>NW_005265683.1:0-332 GCF_000412655.1 Myotis brandtii | reverse complement strand
CTTTTCAATGTGCACGAATCTGTGCACTGGGCCACTAATTTCTAAATAAGATCATATTCTGAGGTACTGCAGAGTTAGGACTTCAATATAGGTCTTTAGGGAGGACACAATGTGATCCACAGCACTCTGTAAAGAAACCACTATGGGCTAATTATTCTGCCATGGAACAGAAAAAGGAATTAGAAAAGCCTGTTGAACACTTGCCATGATTGATAATACCCTGGACCAGGGATATGTACTCTCCACATAAACATGTGAGTAGCAGATATACCACCATCTTGAAATTGGCTATCTCACATAACTTTAACCTGCTCACCAGGAAACATTCTGAT
>NW_005265682.1:0-332 GCF_000412655.1 Myotis brandtii | reverse complement strand
AAGTGCACTGATATTTGGGAGTTTAGAGGATTTCTACGCACAGGCTGGAACACCCCTAGGCAAGGAGCAAGTCACCCCCTCTTCTTGTCTCAAAAAATACATCTTTATCCCAGCTGGTGTGGCTCAGAAGTTGAGTATCATCCCAAGAACAAGGAGGTCCCTGGATCAATTCCCGATCAGGATGTGTGCCCCAGTTGCTGGCTCAATCCCCAGTAGGGGGTGTTCAGGATATGGCCTATTGATGATGTTCCTTTCTCATCGATGCTTCTATCTCTCTATCCCTCTCACTTCTCTCTCTATAAAATAATAATAATAATAATAATAATAATAAT
>NW_005265681.1:0-332 GCF_000412655.1 Myotis brandtii | reverse complement strand
TCCTTTGTTTTAACTTCAAAATCTACTGTGACATGACTCTCATCTCTTTATCTTAGTACAGAGAGTATGTATGTGGAATATTGCCCCTCATCTCCTGATTGGGCTGCCCTCTCCTGTGTCTGTGTTAAGATTCATGTTATGTTTCTATGTGAATGTTGCCACCACAGTGTGAGAGCAATCTGCATCTGTCTCTCACTCCCTCATGTTTAACATAACTTACAAAGAATATGGTCTGACTGAGAACTCATTATTGACCTAGTGTATTGATTGATAGTAAGACCTCCATGATTTCAAATTAGTGAGAGTTTTACCATAGTATTTGCAATCCCTTC
>NW_005265680.1:0-332 GCF_000412655.1 Myotis brandtii | reverse complement strand
TGAACATAGAATATCTCTATCAGTGTTTATGAAATCTGTTTTCATCGGGCCCCTGAATACTAAGGAAATTCTTTTCTCCCAGAAAAATACAAGTGAATTTAAACATAAAATTTTAAAGACTTACAGACACACATCCCTATGGCAGTGTGTTTCAAAGTATGGATCATTACTGGGTCATGAAATCAATTTAGGGGGTCATGACCTGCTTCTATGGGAAAGGAAGAAAGGGAGGAAAGAGAAGATTGAAAATGAAAGGAAAAGAAGAGGAAAGGGGTAAATAAAAGTATATTTCCTGGCACTTTTTTTCTTTAGTTGTGTGTGTGTGTGTGTGT
>NW_005265679.1:0-332 GCF_000412655.1 Myotis brandtii | reverse complement strand
TGGTTTATTAATTCAGTGACAGATGGAAGGCTGTCCTGGACTTGGGGCCCCATTTCTTTGCTGGCATCCTAATGGTACCATGTGAATAAGTCAGCAGGATGACCACAGAACCCATTGGAAATGAGTCACTTATCTTATAGTCTCTACTTATCATAATCTCATGCTCCCAGTTTAACTCTTTTGGCAATGGAGGAAACAAAAAGATGTTGCTCATTGTCACTTTCAAAACCCCACATAGAGGAGAGTCATCTAGGGTGACGTTCCTTGAAATACATTCAAGCACAACCTAGGCCAGAGAGACGAGCCAAAGCTAATGAGATAATTTATCTTTA
>NW_005265678.1:0-332 GCF_000412655.1 Myotis brandtii | reverse complement strand
GTCCACGACGGTAGGCCTGTGGGTGCTGGGCCGGGGGTGCAGGCGCCTCATCCAGGGTGGGGCCGGGTCAGCATCCCTCTCCTCTGGGCCCCAGCACACGGAGGGGTGCGGGGTGGCACCTGCCCCAGCCCAGGGAGGGGCACGGGGTGGCACTGAACTGTATCCCTCCCCTCTCTCTTTCCAGAAGTCCGCTCGGAATTCGATCAGATCGACACGTCCAACCCAAACTGTGTGGTCATTGCGGACGCGGGAGAACACTTTTCCTACCGGAACATGAACAGGGCCTTCCAGGTGCTCATGGGGCTGGCGGACCCCGTGCTCATCTCCCTGGG
>NW_005265677.1:0-332 GCF_000412655.1 Myotis brandtii | reverse complement strand
GCTATGGAGCAATTGGAACTCTCACCCACTGTTGGTGGGAATCAAAATGGCCCAATCGCTTTGGTAAACTTTGGAAAACTGGGCAGTCTCTTACGAAGTTAAACATTTATTCACCATATGACTTAGCAATTTCACTCCTGGGTATTTACCCAAGAGAAATGCAAGTGTATGTTCACAAAAAGACGTGAATGTTCATGACAACTCTATTCATAATTGTCCCCAACTGGGAAGAACTCAAATATCCAACAACAACAGAATAGATAAGCAAACTGGTATATCCATACCACACAATACTACTCAGCCAACACTCATCAAATTGAACACACCTAAGA
>NW_005265676.1:0-332 GCF_000412655.1 Myotis brandtii | reverse complement strand
CAGATTCCTGAACCCTTGCTGCGAAAAGACTGCGGCAGAGGAGCAAACCAAACCTCAGAGAGGTTAAGTAACTTGTCTCAAGTCACACAGCTAATAACAGCAGGATTCAAATTCAGATCTTTCATGCCAACTCTGGCTGCACATGATAACCATCTGGGAGCTTTCTCAGTGGTCAGTCAGGACCTCACTCACACTGATTTCAATTAGTGTAATGTGGAGGCTTGTATTTTTTATTTATTTTTATTATAGTTGATATACAGCATTATATTAGTTTCAGGTGTACAACAGATTGATGTTGTCACTGCATTTACTTTTAAGCTTCGGAGGGAGTT
>NW_005265675.1:0-332 GCF_000412655.1 Myotis brandtii | reverse complement strand
TTGACTAATGAGTTTGCCGACCACTGCACTAGAAGAAGATCATTTAACCCAGGCCCTCCAGAGAGAAAAGTCTGGGATTTACACACCCAAACTGGCAGTGCTCAGGGACCCAGTAGCCCAGCGTTTCTTTGCAGTAAAGCTGTGGGCTCTGGTGAGGGCAAGTGGCCTAAGAAGAAACCATCTGTCCCAGGGTGCACGTGTGCCGAGGCCCAGCCTCAGCCGTGCTTGGCTCAAGGCTGGGTCTGGAGCTGCGCCAGTGAATTGCCCTGGCCCAGGGGGACGTGGACAGCACTGGGTGCTGAGGGCCGTGCACAGAGAGGGCAGAGGATGCC
>NW_005265674.1:0-332 GCF_000412655.1 Myotis brandtii | reverse complement strand
GGCTTCCTGATACCCAATCTTAATTTTCTCCAATAGTACAATGACATCTTGTCTCCTCCAATTCTCTTGAACTTTTACACGTAGTTTCTATTTCTCTAACATATTTTTAAGATGAATCAATTATGAATCATAACGCCTGGGGTGAGATTTGATGGTTTGCTTTTCCTCTCTACCTCACTCCCCACCCCCCAAGGCCAGTTCCCTAAACCGCACCAAGCATTCCAGGCATAGTCTTTGAAGCTGGGCTGGACTGGCGAAGCAGCTTGCTCACATGGTACGGCTGCAGCTCTTTCTAGGCAAAGACTGTCATGCTCTGTACCACATGACCCCAC
>NW_005265673.1:0-332 GCF_000412655.1 Myotis brandtii | reverse complement strand
GTGTTAGTTGTTTTTCCCAGCGACATGGGACCTTGTGTGCAATGGGTTGTCTGCCCACTCAGGGCCAAGGAGACTAAATGAGGCTCCAGGAATAATTGGGGAGTAGGAGTCCCGGGGGAAGGGCCACGGGGTGCATGAGAACGCGCAGCTCCTGGTGTGGGGCGGTGGTGAGATAATTGCGTGTCAGGTGTGCTGGGAGGCAGGGCCAGAGGTCGAGTATGGAAAGCAGCCAAGAGTGTAGGTATCTCCTAATTATTGCTGGCACTGGAGTGTTTTATTCCACTTAGAAAATGGTGTGATTGTTTTGGGGTGTGTGTGTGTGTGTGTGTGTG
>NW_005265672.1:0-332 GCF_000412655.1 Myotis brandtii | reverse complement strand
AGCCTTAAAATACGCATGCCTCTGACCTCAGAAGTTTGTGCTGCGAACCTAACCAAAGAAAATGATCTGAATTCATAAAAAGCTTTCAAAGGATGTTCATAGAAGTGTTATTTATAACAGTGACAAATTGTACATAACACCTAAAGCACTAAATGTCACAGAAACAAGGAAATGGCTGAGCAAATTCAAGTTTTTCCTTTTGATGAAAGATTGTGTAATCATTAAAAACTACATTTACAAAGATCACATTATAACTTTTAAAATGTAAGTTAGCGCCCCGTCGGTGTGGCTCAGACGTTGAGCATCGACCCATGAACCAGGAGGTCACGGTT
>NW_005265671.1:0-332 GCF_000412655.1 Myotis brandtii | reverse complement strand
ATTACAAAATCTGCATTATTAACCAGTACACTTGGTAAGCAGGTGTTAGTCTTGAGCAAGAGAGTGAAAAATACACCATATAGGACAATGCATTACTGATTAGAGCTGTTTCAAGTGTGAACTAGATGATTTGGGAGCATACAGAAAAGGGAGGGTCATTTCCTTTGTTACTTTAAAGAAAAAAGAAAAAAATATTTAGCTCTATACTCAAAATCTAGATGAAGTGTTAAAAAGAGGGAAGAGGAATTGATAAACTTGACTCCATTTAAAAAGTTGTACATCACAGACTAAGGGCTAGACTTCTTATCATATAAAGAACTTCTTAAAAAATT
>NW_005265670.1:0-332 GCF_000412655.1 Myotis brandtii | reverse complement strand
GAGACCAAGATCCGAGAGTGGAGCAAATGCCATGAGACCACCATGTGCCCCAACTACCAGTGCTACTTCCAGACCATCGAGGAGCTCCAGCAGAAGGTGGGGTGTGGAGTAGCCTGGGGTGTGCTGGGCCTGAGGGAGGCAGAGGGCGATGGCAGGCAAAACCACTGAAGGCTCAAAGAGCTTAGGGTTCTTGGGTTTTCTTGAGCAGGAGGGTAGACACCACACATAGGGCTGGAGCCCGTGTGACATTAGTGTGTGAATGGTCTTCCTGGTTTTTCTTAGATCCTGTGCAGCAAATCTGAGAATGCCAGGCTGGTTAGCCAGATTGACAA
>NW_005265669.1:0-332 GCF_000412655.1 Myotis brandtii | reverse complement strand
GGGTGACACTGGTTAACAAAATTATACAGGGCTTAGTTACACAATTTTATAATATATCACCTTTACACTGCCCCAAGTCGTCTACCTCCCTCACCATTTATCAGCCATATAATCTCCTCCACCTCCCTCCCTGCCTCTCCCCTCAGGAAACACAACACTGTTGTCCATGTCCATGAATTTTTTTTTATGTTCCTTTTATTTTTTTATTTTTTATTTTTTTGCTCAATCCCTCAGGCACCTACACCCAGCCACCCCCACACCCTACCAACAGCTGTCAACCTGCTCTCTATCTGTGTATATTTTGCTTGTTAGTTCATTTTGTTCATTAGATT
>NW_005265668.1:0-332 GCF_000412655.1 Myotis brandtii | reverse complement strand
GTGAGATACACAAAGGAATACTCAGCCGTGGGGGAGAAGGCAGTGAGCTGCTGTGTGTAAGGCCCATCTGTGTGGGAAGAGTTGTTCAGAGTCAAGCCCAAAAGCCACTTAATGAGAAAACAGAAATAACATCAATCATAATAACATAAAAATTGAATTTAGAGGGAGCACTATAAATAATTCCAAATGTTTATTGAACACTACAGTTGCTTCAACAATCCATAACTATAATCAGTACTTAGATTGATATATTTCATATAATGAACTTTATGGTACAAAAGCTAGTTTCATCTGGCCGGCTCAGTGGTTGAGCGTCGACCTATGAACCAGGA
>NW_005265667.1:0-332 GCF_000412655.1 Myotis brandtii | reverse complement strand
CATGTTTTAAACCATGTAATATTACAGGTATGTAATGCAAAAACTCTTAAGTATTACAAAAATACTTTATGATCATTATGAAAGGATTGAAAGCTACAGGTAAACATGAAGATGAGATCATCCAAGGTCATGCCATTTAGTATAAAGTCCTTAAAAGAACTATCTATACTCACCGATTCTAATTTTCCTTCCATGCACTCTTGAGGCCACTCTAGTAATTTTTAGTCCTAACTCATTTCCAAAATGGTTTTTCTCAAGATTAGTACTTGTTTTCCCTCTAATAAATCTAGACATCATGTTTTAGACCTGGTTTTACATAACCTATCAGCAAT
>NW_005265666.1:0-332 GCF_000412655.1 Myotis brandtii | reverse complement strand
ATCAGAGATATAGGTTACTTACTTTGGTATGTCTTCACTTTGAATTAATATCATGGGTTTCACAATTAAGACAGCAGATAATTGTGTTCTAAACAGAAAATATAAGGAATGAGATCACTTTCTTTGAAGTGTTTAATATTTGACGAAAATTAAAGTCAATGTCTTTTATCACACAAAAATTGAATGGAAACAATAAGATACAAAAGAAACTTAGAAGTATAAAAAAGATCTGTATTTTGATTACTATTGCACTTTTTTGGTATTCCTTGTGTCCCTTGTTTTTCATTATTTTATATCAAAGGAAATTGTCACATACATTAGAGGCACAAATG
>NW_005265665.1:0-332 GCF_000412655.1 Myotis brandtii | reverse complement strand
ACACACACACATTCTCATTCTCACACAGACACAATGCCTAGAGATGGGACCAGCCTAAGTCACTCTATGGCAAATTAGAGTAGTCAGTCTTTATTCTTAGCCATCAAATAACTCACTGTCTTCCATCTAACCCTACAAATTTTCTTACCAAGCTCTGATTTTGAGTATATGGTAGATTTATTTCAAATATCAAAGAATAATATTATGCTATCTTTCTCGGAAATGTTGATAAATCTCAATTTCTGTTGAGTATGTGATGGACTTTGATGGATCAATCAGGCAAATTAGTTTTAAAAAATTGTCATTTAGTCATAAAACAAATTTGAAGAAAA
>NW_005265664.1:0-332 GCF_000412655.1 Myotis brandtii | reverse complement strand
GGAAGGTGGCTGTGGTCCTGATTATGACGACTGAGTTTCTCAAAATGTGTGCTTGTCCTGTTTATTAGTTTTACCAACCAATTCAATACACTTTAAAATTTTTTGAGTTACATGTTATCTCCCATCATTGGAATGAAATGAAGAAAAATTTTGCATAGTAGACACAGGTTTACCCTTCTAGCTATTAATGTGTGCCATAAATTTCCATAAAGTATCAGTTTACTAATAGCTGAAAGGACAGATAAATGATTGGAACAGAATGGGAAGTGCCCAAACCTCCAAAAATATGTAACACTTTAGAACTAGATACTGGTGACATTTCATATTTGTAG
>NW_005265663.1:0-332 GCF_000412655.1 Myotis brandtii | reverse complement strand
GGATTCATACTAGTGGGAGATGTCAAAGGAGATGGACCCACGGAAGCCTTGGCATCTTGTAGGGAACTGGACCACAAAGATCCCCCACAGGTCACGTGGCCCTACTTCTCTGGTGGTGGAATTATTCCAAACTGAGTAGCTGAGACTTAGGAAGCAAATGCTGCTGAGAAGGTGACCAATCCTAGGATAATACAACTCTTGTGGGTTTCTAGAAAGGTGGGTGGAGATCAGATAAAGGTGACAATGTCCTGGAGAGTAATTGTCCTGAGAGCAAGGAAGCACCTTTAGGAGCTGCAATGTACACAAGATAGGAGCTTGGGGGGAGGGGGGGG
>NW_005265662.1:0-332 GCF_000412655.1 Myotis brandtii | reverse complement strand
TAACCAATATTTAGAATTGGAAAGCAGCATAGGGCTCGTGACAATTTTGGAGAAGCAATCTTTGTTATATTGACATTGCATTGAAGACTTGAGAATAGTTGTCAGTTACTTAGATATAAATAATTTTAGGAAAGGAAAGAATATTTTTCCCTCTTTCTTTCAAAGTCCTGAGCTAGAACTCCTCTATAACAAAAGACAGATTAACAGTAGAAGTACAAAAAAGTTCATTAAAGTGTATACTTAATGTATACATAGGTGATGCACAGGGAGAGATTAATAACTCAGAGGTTTGGTTAGAACTTGAGTTTATATAGTATCTTAGTCTAAAACCA
>NW_005265661.1:0-332 GCF_000412655.1 Myotis brandtii | reverse complement strand
AGGAGTCCAGGCCCCCAGACCCTCCTCCCTCGGACCCTGGTCTGGCCCTGGGTCAGCCTCATGCTCTGGCCGCAGACATGCCGGGGAAACAGTCCGATGAGGAGCAGGTGGAGGCGGGGGCCCCCGAGAACGGAGCAGAGGCCGCGGACGACCTGGGGGGCCTCACACTGGAGGAGCTGCGGCAGGGCCAGGAGGCGGCCCTGGCCCTGGAGGACATGATGACCCTGAGCGCCCAGACCCTGGTCCGAGCGGAGGTGGAGGAGCTGTACCAGGAGGTGCGTCCCCTGGGCCAGGGCCGCTTCGGCCGGGTCCTGCTGGTCACCCACAGGCAC
>NW_005265660.1:0-332 GCF_000412655.1 Myotis brandtii | reverse complement strand
TGCCTCCTTTGTGAGGATCGAATCATAAAGCACTGAGTGGAGTCCCTGGCACCCGGTTAAATGCTCAAAAACATTCACTACTGGTATTACTATTATTATTATTATTCCTACTACTATTATTATTATCACTACTATTATTATTACTATTATTATTACTATTATTACTACTGTTATTACTATTACTACTACTATTATTATTACTATTATTATTACTACTATCATGATTACTATTATTACTATTATTACTATTACTACTATCATTACTATTACTATTATTACTATTACTACTATTACTATTATTATTACTATTGCTATTACTATTATTATTACTA
>NW_005265659.1:0-332 GCF_000412655.1 Myotis brandtii | reverse complement strand
GCTCAACCATGAGCCACACCAGCCGGCCTTGTCTGTCTTTCTTAACACAAGACCCTGAAGGATGCGGCTGGGCTTGCTGTGCTGCCCCTCCTCTCCATCTGGGGTGCTTCCTGGACCTGGGGTGGGGTCCTGCCTTGCCGCCTCCCATTCTTATCCCTGTGTCCCCTGCAGGCCATGAAGAAGAGCGTGGGGCTGCCTGTGGCCGTGCAGTGTGTGGCTCTGCCCTGGCAGGAAGAGTTGTGTCTGCGGTTTATGCGGGAGGTGGAACGACTGATGACCCCTGAAAAGCAGCCATTCTGACTGCTGCCTGCCCAGCCACCCAGCCGGCTCCA
>NW_005265658.1:0-332 GCF_000412655.1 Myotis brandtii | reverse complement strand
GCGTCCCTTTCCTTCCACCCTGCCCTTCCTGACTACTTTTCACCTCAGAAACATCGACTCTGGTCTGCCCCATCTGTCTCGGCGGCTCACGGTCAGCCCTGTGGCCTGGTGGGTGAGTCTCCTGGGGTGGCCTGTTGACCTGTGGTCTCCTCTTCTGTGGCTGTGGCTCTCAGTGTCCCGGGACAGCTAGTGGACAGGCTTGGTAAGGGGGTCCCTCAATCTCTGTGGCTGGAGACTTAGTAGAAAGGTTTGGTAAGTGGGGTCTCATCGCAGCTGGAGTAGGGGCTGCAGGGCCCCTTGGTAACCACTCGCCACTCTATCAGGGCAACTAG
>NW_005265657.1:0-332 GCF_000412655.1 Myotis brandtii | reverse complement strand
GCGGGCCGTAGTTTGAGGACCCCTGGTTTAGAGCATAGGCTATGGATTTAGATTTGGTCTCTCTAGTCCCAGGGCACTGGTTATCAAATATGTTGACCTTCATCCAGTAACTTTCATCTCTAAATTCTCTGAAATGAGATAATGATAGCACTTACCTCATGGCCTTGCTGTGAGGGTTCAATGGGATGATGCATGTAACACACGGGCACAGAGCCAGGGCACTCAGTAAATGCCTGTTCACAGCTGTCATGATCATCAGTGCTGTTTACTCTGGTGGCTCCATGTGATGAATCATGAGGACAGGGCTCCATATATTCACTTCCTCTATCGAT
>NW_005265656.1:0-332 GCF_000412655.1 Myotis brandtii | reverse complement strand
AAAAAAAAAAAAGTATATGACAAAGCCCAACAATCTAGTTAGACACAAAGACACAGAAATCGGAGACTCGGCCTCACACAGTCGGACTGGCAGGTGGAAGACTGTCAGTGCCCACAGAGGTGACAGCACTGGGCTTGAATTCCACAGGTAGTTCTATGATCTTGAGACAAAGTGATACAAACTCATTTTTTTCCCTCTTTAAAATAAAAATAATGCCGCCTGGCCAGAGTGGCTCAGTAGTTGAGTGTCAACCTACCAGGTATGAACCTATGAACCAGGAGTTCATGGTTCGATTCCCGATCAGGGCACACGCCCAGGTTGCAGGCTCCATG
>NW_005265655.1:0-332 GCF_000412655.1 Myotis brandtii | reverse complement strand
GCAGGGGTCATATTTTACTCATTGTTGTATCCTCAGCGTGTAGCTCAGTGATTTGGTGAAAGAATTGTCTGAGTGAATGATGCAGATGGGAAGTGACTTGTCCAAGGTAATGGGAATGATTAGACCCAGAACCCGAGTCTCCTCGTCCTTACTTGCCACATTCTTCTCACTCACCACTCAGTATCCGTGAGGGGAGCAGGGTGGAGAGGTTCCCAGCAAGGACTTGGGATGCACACAGACCTGGGCTCAAGTCTAGTTTCTGTCCTTACTAGAGGTGAGATGTTGGCAAATCAATTCATCTTTTTTTTAAAAAAAATATATTTTATTGATTT